>NW_017306304.1:527593-551064 GCF_000935625.1 Nanorana parkeri
CATGCGTGGCGTACGACTTGTGTATTGAGTCGTGAACAGGCTTTCTAATTGGTAGCCGACGAATCGATGATGGAAAACCTTCACAACGTTTTCCATCGTCGATTTTAATCGACTTTATTGAATAATTGTTGCAGCTCTAATTCAGTGTAGATCCATTTGTAGCACAGTGAATAGATATTTGAGCAGCAGATGAGCAGGAATAGTATAGAGTATAGATCCTCAGCAGGAGAGACACCAGACTTGCTCCTGAGGTCCACTATGTTCTGGGCACCTCCAGCAGCCATCAGCTTTCCTGGTTCTACTCCTCCGACAACCACAAAGGCCTCCTCCAGACTTGACGCCTAGAGAAACACTTCCCGCACTCAAGAATCCCCCACCCTCAGGCCTAGCCTGGATAAGCAGGCTGGACAGCACCCCAACCTGGACTAATCCATGGCTGGCACAAGACTGAGGACATGGCAATTCCCTCGAGTAGATAAGCACATACCCAGTGTGCAACACTGGTTGAGAGAGACCCAGTGATTGACCGGTGAATGGCACCCACAGTGTCCTTCATTGTATTCCCCACACTACAGCAGAGTCACACTCCACCCAGGAACGTACAATCAATGCCCGAGCACCTGGAATTAACCAGATAAATGCCAACTCTAATTCAGCCAGACTGGCTACAGCTCTGACAATCACTAAATTTCTAGTAGCCACCTCACAAAAGGTGATGGGGGCTACAAAAGCAAACATAGAATTGCAGGGATGCAGTTAAAGCTTTAGTGTATAGAATCACTACTGCATTGCTGAGACTAATTGTGCTAGAAAAGCATATTAGACACATTTCACAATGCAACTGCTTCAATATACTAAGAAATACAACATACGATATATAAAAGACATATTGCACTATATACAGTACATACCAACTACCAATGACTATTTATTACACATAGTAAATATTATATATTTGGCCTTGCTTTTACTGTAACCATATTGAATGACCCATAGCAGTGAATTCGTTATACAATCACAGGCAGAAACATGTAAATCCATACTTTTCTTGTACTCACATACTGTGTATGGCAGGATGTTAAATAGGAATGGCTAGCCAACCTAAATACTTATACCGGCAATCATTTACTGACTGCTCTACAAACGTGTTATGTACTTTAGCAATATTCTGATGAATTATAACCTGAATTGTGGAAAAACTGTAAACCTGGATCTCAACATCAAGCAATCTGCAGAGTCATATCTCGTGATGTCAACTGCAGCAATTCTGGGTGGTTGTACTAGAAAATCAAGAACCACAGGTTTATTATTCAGAAACCTACCACCCATTTGGTAATTACAGGCTTGAACACTGGTTAATCAGAAGCGATTCCACAATAACGCCATTATAACAATATAGCAAATCTATGGAGTACAGAAATCAAATGTATAACAAAAATGAACTTTGTATTCCAGGAATTGCTGGAAGATGTGTTATCTAAGCATCTTTCCATGTTCTCTATTTCATTTGAATGGAAAATTGAATTCTGACAGGTACTGGGTATGGTTGTTTAGGAACTTGAAGAGACTCTGTCATGGGGGAGGGGAGGGGGGGTAAACTGCTGCAGGTATGAAGTGAAGATACCTAGAGGTGCCTTTACATAACCTACTGCATCCTCACTAATTTTCCTATCTTGACTAAGGCTGTTCTGCCAGGCAAAGCTTGGTACCTGAGCTGAAGCTTCCCCATCCCTTCCTACCTCTTGCACATTCCTGTTGGTCATTGATGTAGCATGTTGTAGTGATGGGCCATTATGAATATAGGGACTTAGCAGCAATTTCCAACACTGGCCAGAAATGTCGGAGCTTTGCTTGTCCAAGGGGCCCAGGATTTGGCAAGGTGCCTACATTTCATATCGGTGCAGCAGTCTCTTTAAAGTGAATCTGTGCTTTTTCAATGCATGGCAAACACAATTCAAAGGCTCACATAATGCCAGCCACTGCTATAGCTTATACTTACCTCCCTTGCTCTCCTAAACCATACTGCTCACTAGTGGCAACAAGAAGAAGCCTTGTGTAAGTTCCAAGTAGCCACCTGAGGTTTACAGAAGACAAGGAGCTCTTTGCCCACCTTCATGTGACAACACTGGAAGCTTGAGCTGAGAGGATTCCTCCTGCCGCAGTAAAGGAAGTCTCAATCCTTTCGCTACATACTCCATAAAAAAATAAAATAATATTCAACAAGTAATGTGAGGTTCTTTGACCACAGAAGGTCAAACCTGAGAATTCAGGTGCAGAGGTCTCCCTCCACAGTCCTTAAAGTGACACTTTTGTTAAATGAAATACTTTAAAAAGTCTTCGGTGCTAAGCAAATGATAAAAGTGGTTGTAAACCTACATGCTCTTGTGTTCAGATCTGTGTAGGATATGCCTATGTCCCATGCAGCACCTCCTGACGGGGCAGATAATAGCATTGATTGACAGCGGCTTGTTTGGAGAGCCTTGTTGTCATTGCCATTGACTGCAGGACAGACTGGAGGAGTGATTACTGGCAATGTAAGGGGTGACGTACCACAGCTTGGTCCAATCCACCGCCTGGGCCATGCAAAGTTAGGCCCCATTCACACCTATGCGTATTGTAATATGCGCGTCTGTCGCGCGACCGTCACGCGTTTTTTTTACCGCGATTCGCGGTAAAAAAGTTGCGCGACCGTCGCGCGATTCCAAAGGCTACTTGGCAGTATCCAAATGGAAAACGCCCTACAAAACGGACCAATACGCAGCAAAAACGCTCCGGGACCTTTTCATGCGTGGGCCGTTTTGTAGTGCGTTCGGGACGGGCGGAAATACGGACAGGTGGGAACGATACCATTGACTACAATGCTATTTATTTTTTTGACCGTTTTGTAGAGCGTTCATCGAGCGTAGGACGCGCTACAAAACGGTCAGGTGTGAATGGGGCCTAAGCCATAGGCTCTAGATGGAGCATGCACAATGTGTGGAGGCAAAGCTGCAGAGGGAACATGAGGCTGCAGATTGTTGCCACCGCAGACAAGGAAGAGAAAGTCCCTGGCAGGATCAACAGGTATTTTCATCAAAAGTAGAATTATAAAAACAAAAAAGAAAACCACACATCGTTAGTAAAAATTATTGTGATGGCAGCATTTTTGCAGATTGCACTGTACAGGAACGCAGGCACCAATGTGCCTGCGTTCCAGGTGCGGGCGATCGCACTGTTGGGGGTGTGGCTGCGGTGCCATTGACTTCAAAGCAACACCACGCCCCTTCCCGCCCCTTAAGACAACCACAGCTTGTACACAGCTGGGAGACAACCAGTTTGCGCTCCAAAGGCTGAACGCTCTGGAACGCAGACTTTGTGGTGTGAACCTCAAATGTGGTATTTGTTTTTGGGTTTACAACCACTTTAATACTTACCTGTTCCCACCAACCAGGCCACCGATATTTTCTTTTTTTATTGAGCTAAGCTGGCTGAAGGTTCTTCTGGGTGTGTTGGATTGCTGGTCACAAGAAGACTCCTCAGCAAGCTTATCTCTAGAAGAGAACAAACACCAGAAGGTGGGGGCAGGAAAGATATTTATTCTTTTCTTTGCAGGGACAATTTTTTTTAAAAACATCCTTAATCTAGCAACAGTCATTTAAGGTCAATGATAGACGAGCAACTAGTCACTCTATCACTATGCCCTTGTTAGGGATTAAAGGCCTATTCTACTTTTTGCAAAAAATTAATAAATGCACCCATATTCCACAAACATTAATGTGCATTTATTGTTTTTGTTTGCCCTGAAGCCTGCAAAGCATTGCAACTGCGATCAGTGGATATTGGGTGAAGTGCACAGGCTCCTGCTGACTCCTCCTCCAACCCCAGGTGCGTACGGAAGTAGGGACCTTCGGTTATGGATCTGGAGGCAGTTATCAATCGACTACAAATGTGGTGGCGTCATGGTACTTATACTCCACTGAGGACAACAAGTCCTTGTGTCGCGGCGGCTTACTAGTTTTGTGGGATCTGTGAAGAAATGACGTGACTGTGCGGGCGGAGCCACAGGGGCCTAAATGGAGGAGTACCTTGTGTGTGAGTGGACAGGCAGGTTGAGGGTGGGGGGCTGCAGAATGGGAAAGCGGACCTCAAATAAGAGGCCCAATGACATGGGATTGTGGCAACTCAATGTTTTTTGTGGCTTGTGCTGGTGTTTCTCTTTATTTTTATTTCAGAACTGCGGCCCCTTTAAATCACCTCAGGCAGTTATTTTAGGCGGGGAAAAAACAACGGTTTTTCGAGAAATTTCTGGAACCTTCTGGAAGGATCTTCCTCACCCTATAAATAGGAGTGATTTTAACCGACTCAGTGTCAGTTGTCCGGATCGCAGCACAGCAAGCCCCCTCAATCCCTCTTTGCGGCAATTGTGTGTGGTTTGTCACCTCAAATCTTGAGGGGAACTGATTGACATTAAGTCATTTTGAGCCAGCCTGAGTTTTTATGACTGGGCAGGTGGTTGGTTTTCATGTTTTTATGAATTTAGTTTAATGGTTTTACAGTTATTATTTATATTAAGGTTATACCAATAAAATTTGCCGCGGCCATAATTTGCCAATTTTGAGTGTGTGTCTTTTATTTTATAATGTATATTATTAAGAAAATGTTGCCTACAATCCCATGGCACTATATTCCTTGTTGCACCCTAAATATGGGTAGTAACAAGGAACATGGTATTAAGGCCTTGTTTACACATGCGGCTGACTTTTACCACCCTCAGAAAAGCAATCTGAGCTGTATTGCTTTTCACAGCGTGGTTGACAGTTGGTTTGCAGGCAATCAACAGGCAATATTTTGTACTGCCTGCCATACATTACATGCTGTATAAAGTCTGCCAAAGCCATGAAGCACAGCATCACAGGCGCGGCATATGTACAAAGCCAAGTGACCTCCATGTTAGATTTTAGGTGGGCAGTCGGGGGGACAGTTTGGGTGGGCAGTCAGATTTCTGCAAACACAAGCATGCGTGTTTTTGATATGTTTGTTTGTTGATGCATTTCTGATGCGTTCCAGTGCATTGTTTTATTGTCCCAATTTGCTTTCAGGTGCATTCCAGTGCGCTTGCATGTGTTTACTTGCATTTTTGTATGTTCCAGACCAGAAAAAAATGTGAAATGCTGGAACTAAAGACAAAGGTGCAAGCTACACGCAGCAAAAACCATTGTAATCTATGGGGATGTGTTTTTGGACCAGACAAAAAAAAAACATTCTGGTTTGGAGATGGCACAAACAAGCGCTAAGCCTCCATTCACATATAGAGTTTGCGTATCCCACGCGGTTTTCCACACTGCAGCGCACGGCACAAAAACGCTAACATTTTTACAACTGCGCGGATTCCGCTCATTTGCAGCTATTACTATACCCGCGGACATGGGGAATCTGTCCCTGATATCGCGCTTGGGCTATTTTGCGGGACGTGAGGTTTTGTACTGTGCGGTCCCCACAATAGTCTGACCAATGCATGTAAAAATGCATTGTTTTTTATGTTTTTAGAGTGGTTCCGTGCGTATTTGTACAGCCGCACACTAAACTCCACCCTGCGTTCTGGGGTGGGAGGGGGTGTTGCATTCAAGTAAATAGCACCGCATCCACGCTCCCTGCCCACAGTGTGATCGCCCGCACCAGAACGCGTGACAAAACAATGCCACACGATCGCACTGGACGGGATCGCACTGGACCGGAATGCAGGCATTGTTTTGCCACGCTTTCCGGTGTGGGCGCGAGTGTGGCTGCGGTGCCATTTACTTGAATGCACCACCCCCTCCCAGAACGCAGGGTGGAGTTTAGTGTGCGATTGCAGTGCGTTCCAGCAGCTGCTGCTCTAGAATGCACTCTAATTGGTGTGAGCAAGCCCTTAGATCTACCAACAACATTGTAGTACAAGGGCTTGCCTGATTGGATACAAATTGATTGGATAGATTAGGTAGGTCCTCCTATCATATAGTGTTGGTAAATCTAAAGTTGATTGTGCAAAGATTAAAGTGTGTATAGTGGCACCTAAAACAAATCCTGAATGATAATCTTGATGCACTGCCTGTGCATGCATGTAAATATGAATGTAGCATTCTGTATAGAAAACTGTACTAATCATACTATTCTAGGGGATTCCTTACATGGATCCCAATGATCCGAAGCCAAGGCTCCGCAGTCTGGATGCCTATACATCACATGGATGATCAATGCTGCTTTCCTGAAATGTTGTTTCATTGTTGCCGATAAGAGGTGTGTCTGTGACGTCACCAGATGATGGAAAAAGTCCATGCCCTTGTCTAGGAGGAGAGAAAAGAGGGCTGAGCCCCCAAATGTCATTCTTAAAGCTAAAGGCTGGCACATAGCAATGCAGCAAAGGGGGTCATTAGCATTATGTGTGTATGAGTAGTAACAGCAGCTCCCGCACCCTCCCATTATTGTACACACACAATAAAGCATTGCACTGATGAGACACAAGGCAGTGCACCCCATTCATACATTCACATTCTGGATCACCCACCTGGCGCATCCTTGGGGGCATAGAGGGAGACACCCCACCCCCTGGTGTAGAAGGGGCAGAGGTGGGAGAGGCCATCTTCTTGCACCCGGGGCTCCTGTTCTCTTGCAGGCTTTTGGCTGAGGCTCCTGTTGCAGGCAGACACCTTCTTCATAGGATTATGGCATAGGGAAGATCTTGCTGCTTGCAGTGCACACACCGCCCCTCCCTTTTCCAATGCCCGTCTTGTACCTAGACCCCAGAGCTGGCAGCCAGGTGTCACACGATGTGACTGCAGTGACAAGCAGTGACCTTCCTTGGTTCCAATAGAAGTCAGCAGAGAGAGAGAGAGAGCTGCAGAGAGAAGGCTGCACTCAGCGCCTGACAGTCTGCAGTGTGAGAGGCACAGGGGGAGAGGGCTGCTGCTGCTCCTGCTGCTGCTCAGATTGTTATAGGAGCACTCACTGAGCTGGAGGCTGGACTGTTCCTGAACCCTCACCACCAACTCTGCCACTGGCATGGGAGCTCATTACTAACACCAAGTCAATAAAAAGTCATTACACAAAATAATGACAGCAATCCCTGTCCTTGTGTATCTGCAGCCTGCTCAAGTGCATGGCAAGCCAAAACTTTTTTCAGTGGGAGCGACAAAGGGTAACTTATTTTTTACAGAGGAAGTGTTAGTTTGTATTCACACCTAGGCATTGGCGTTTTACATAATTTTGGCTAGCATGTTTATGCAAATTTTTACCTGCATTTTTATGCACATGAAGCTCAGCTAGCAGATTGAAAGACATGCAGTAAATGAACAAACGCACGTCAAAGCGCACGTCAAAGCGCACAGAAATGTGCAAAGCGCTTGTGTTTTGCGCGTATCCAGGCATTTCCATTGAAGTCTATGGGGCTATCAGTGCTGCAAACAGCCCCAAAGAAGCTCAGGAACGTTTTCCAGTGACAGGGGTAGGGTATAAAGGTTGTCCTCAGGACAGGAAGTGAGGGGATATCTCTTTAACAGCAACACAGACTGAAAGTAAAAATGCTTTTTTAAAGTTAAAGAGTTAAAGAAGAACGCTGCGGAAAATTATTACTAGCCCTTGGAGTGGGGCTACCCCAGAACCGCAAGGGTTAAGTGCTCATTTTGGTCAAGGGAGGAAAATAACAGTTATACTCACCTTGCATTGCAGGGGTAGCTCCACTGTGGGGGGTTGATAAAAATGTCCCCCACAGTTCTGCTTTGAGTAGGGAAATGCTAGAACCCCTGTCAGGTTTCTATTAATAAAATTCAACATCCTGTCCCACGCTATCACCCAAAGTTAGTGTAGTAGTGTGCATTACCAACAGTAGTGCTGTGTAAATCTAAAGCAGAACTAGCCAGCACTTCTTAAATACTATTGGGGGAATCTATGAAAATTGGAGCAGGCAGAATCTGGAGCAATTGCCCATAGTAACCAATCAGCTTCTCTCTTCAGTTTGCTCAGTAAAGGTTTGAGAATGAAGGTAGAAGCTGATTGGTTACTATGGGCAGGGGCGTCCCGAGGCCGGGTGTCACTCGGAGCGGAGACCAGGTGACACCCCGGGGTGACGTCATCGCGCGTGTGCGTGACGTCACCAGGCATGTGCGCAATGTCGTCATCGTACATGCGAGGTCATCTTGTTGACGCCTGCCGGCGGCCATCTTGGTGATGGACACTGGCAGAGAGAGGGGGGGACGTTCACCCGGCGGGATGAGGTATGCCGTCGGGTCCCCTCCTCTCTCCTGACACTGTCGGGCTCTCGGTCCATGACCGGGTGCCAGACTGTTCATGGGAGTAACACCAAAATGACTGTCAATCATTTTGGTGTCACCCCTCCAATGGTGGCACCCGGGTGCGGGCCGCGCCCCCCTTGTGACACCACTGACTATGGGCAACTGCTCCCGATTCTGTCTGCTCCAGTTTTGATAAATTCCTTTCATAGTGAGTGCTGGCTATTCTGCTTTAGCTTTTAATTGACTGTTTCCTGTTACAGGTTTTCTCTTTCTTCCTGTCTGGTAAAAGGTTGTCCCCAGAAAGGAAAGTGAGGGGAAATCTCTCAAATTCTCAAATGGATTCCTGGATACCAGTGGAGCTTGACAAGGGTCTAAACTTTACTCAAAACAAACAAAAAAAAGGTTTGAGGCAAAGATACACTTTAAAGCTCGCACATGTGCGCAATGACGTCATAGCGTGTGCTCGGCCACTTTATTGATACCTGCCGGCAGCCATCTTGGTGATGGACGGCGGCAGAGAGAGGAGGGGACGTACACCCAGTGGGATGAGGTATGCCGCCGGGTCCCCTCTCTCCTGAAACTGTGGGGCTCTCGGTCCATGCTTTAAAGT
Source organism: Nanorana parkeri (assembly GCF_000935625.1). NCBI lineage: Eukaryota > Metazoa > Chordata > Amphibia > Anura > Dicroglossidae > Nanorana > Nanorana parkeri. The sequence continues at coordinate 536,450 of NW_017306304.1, forward strand.
GAACACTACCCTTGCAGTGGGGCTGCCCATGCACTGTAAGCACTTGTTTATGCCTTGGGGATAGGAAAAAGCGTATTTACTTACCTGATTCTCACTCCTTCTGACTCCGTCTGGGTTGCTAGCCCGGTCCCCACAGCCTCTTCTCCCCTTCACGCTGTTCTTCCAAGGACTGCTGATGTCATTGCATCTAATGCACGTTCTATAGACCACATTATAATAGAGGATACATAGGGACGTTGAACCACCCGGAGCAGAGGGGAGTGATGTGAGTGCTAACCACCGGGGAAGCGGGGATCAGGTAACTAAAGGTGTTTTACTGTGACACTAAACTCTGGAGTTAAACCTTATAATGCATTTAAGTGGCTTAACAATTAACAAAAATGTATCTCATTTGTGTATCACTCGGCTGTAGATCTCTGAATTGGTGCTGACACTGTCCTTCCTTCTGGAGGGTGGCTACTTTTCTTCTCCATGGTCCCTGTGTGTGTTGTAAAGTAGCCACCGCTCCAAGCTCACTCCCATGATGGACTACAATCTCACGAATCACAGGGGATTTGTCCATGGACACTTGTAAGGAATCTGTTTTATTTTTTGTTCATTCGGCCTGCGTGTTGAACAAAAAAAAAATAGAAATGTGTATACCCAGTTTAACTCTGGTCCCCTAGGCATGAAGGAACACCTAAGGGAGAACTATGGGGAGCGTGAAATACACTCATCCCCATAGTTAGAGCCGACGTGTGACACTGCAGCTGTCACATTCTGACTCCATAGATCCAGAACTGAATGATCACAAACTGCTGATTGCTCAGTTCACAATCTTCTCCCTGCAGTGAGCTGTGGGTGTCAGTCACCTTCCCCACAGGTATTCCCCCTCCCCTCTCCAGGGGGCGGGCACAGCTGGCTCTTGTTCAAGGGAGGCAGAGCCAGCTGTCAATCAGTCAGTGGGGTGGATCCCAACAATATTGCCAGGATCTTTCCCGGCTGCAGCGCGACATTAATAAATGTCCTCCTGTGACCCAAAAGGGAACTATAACCAAAAAAGGTTTGGCCATAGTTCTCTTTTAACCCTTGCAATGCAGGAGTAGCCCCTCAGCAAGGTTATTTTTTTGGGTTTGCCTGGAGATGGGCTTTAAAGGCTAATTTCACTATGCATACCATGTACCATATTACACCCATATTCAAGAGGTAACTAGGAACATGATGCCTTTCCTCACCCCCCACTCCCAAACCGGCCCCTTACCTGAATCGGTTAGAGGGGATGGCTTCTTCTCCTCCCAGGATTCTGTATATTTGTTTTAACTTGGCATGGCTGCACAGTCACGTCATTCATTCACAGATCTCTTCACAGGGTCTGTAAATGAAAAACACTGCGGCAGAGGGACTCATAGTTCTAAGTGGAGTACAGTTGTGGTGACATCACCATGCTTGTAGTCCATTAATAACTTTTTCCAGCTCCATAACTGAAGGTTCATGCCTGGGGCTGGAGGAAGACTCTGCAGGAGCCTGTGCACTACACATATGATCCACTGATTGCAATGCAACGCTGTGCTGGCTCCAATCCCATAAAAAATTAATAGATGCATGTTTTTTCTTGCAAGATACATTCATTTATTAACGTTTTGCACAACCTGGAATATGCCTTTAACAACCCCTGTCAGGTTTTCAGTGCTATCTGTGTCGGCACTGGGGAGTCTGACCCTCTCTGTTAGTCCTAGTGATCAGTGTCTTTGGTACAGCATATGATGGGAAACCCAAACTTTTAGAGATGTTACAGAAACAGGAGGTGAGGGGAAATCCTCCAGTGAGCATGAAGAAGGCCAACACTCCATGTTAGGCTAGCCATGTTCAATAGGATTGCATACAGGTTGAATAAGAGAAACTCACTCGATTCCCGAATGCAAAACTCACTCAGATGCAGGTCAAAAGGAAGTCAAGCGTAAGTTAAATGCACCTGTCAATTAATTCTGAATGATCTCAGAAGCTGCTCAAACCGATGTCAGGGACACATGCCCAATCCTTGTAAACACAGACCCTAAGAGGGCATTTCCGCTCTTGAGAGATTTCTGCTTATTTCCTATTGTGTCTCAGTTAAGGGAGAACTCCTCAATGGGACACAGATGGCAAACTCTAAAAACCTGAAAAGTGTTTTAACCAATCCATACTATATCTAAACCAAAAAATGTATGGCTGTACATACACTTATATACTTTCTTCTTACTGTAATAGTAAATTTGGTATGCTGGCTTTGTTTATGGCCAGTGATTTCTACACCAAAGATCTTAAATCTAAAATGGTTCAAGTGAAATACTCTGCTTCCTGAAAACCCTTCCTTAAAGGAGAACTATGAGGTGAGTGCTTTTCACTCAGCCTCATAATCTGAGCGGACCTGTGACAATGAGACTGTCACAGGTCGGCTCAGCAGATCGGGAAGTAAGCGAATACATACCGGCGTTCGCTCACTTCTCGATCCTGTCACTGCAGAAAGCCGTGGCAGGAGAGCGGCTGGATTCCCCCCTCCCTGCTCCAATCCTCTAGCGCTGACTGGCGGAACGGACGGGGGAGGGGGTGGGTACAGCTGGCTCTGCCTCTAGATAGGCAGAGCCAGCTGTCACTCACGCAGCTGGACGGATCCAGACATAATTGTCGGGATCCGTTTCAGCTGCGGCGTCTCAGTATACCGCGAGAAATCAGCAGTGCTTGTTTAGTTTATCAGTTTCTATCATACATATGTACAAAATACAAAATAAAGCTTTCAAGTATTTGTACTTAAGGGCTTATTTTATTTACTTTATAAAACACAATGAGTAGGTATGATATTTAGAGCTCATACCTAGCTATCAATCATATACATTTTCAATTTGAATTATCGTTTGAATTTGATGAAACTCTGCATGATGCAATTTGCTTTACTAAGCATAATAAAGTTTTAAGTGGAATAGATAATTAAAAAAAATATTTATTGTAAAAAATAATGTGTTGCTAGGAGCACTGCTACCCAGAGCTGTTAAAGGGACACTGCCATGAGCGAATAATGGAGGCTGTCATTACTGAACTTCCCTTTGAGAATGTTAATTCCCTGGCAGTCATTCTAAAGCTTTGACTTCAGTGCTGTCTGAGTCGCTGAGTATATAGATAAGTAGTTCTGACACTTTTCTCACACTCCTATACAGCATGCTTGTTCCGTGACTGAAACATACCACACACACTTAGACACAGCCAAGCATCTAGGATTTTCAAAAGGAGGCCTACAATGGCAGCCCCCATACTTCTTTCATGAAAGAGTCACTTTTAAGCATCATAGTGTGTACAACTAACAAACAGTGCAGGAGACATATAATTTGTAATATGCAACAGAGGTTATCTTTAGTGAAAACAGCAAGTATCTGCAGAGATATTGAATGCTGAGGCAGTGGCGGAACTACCGCCGGAGCGGCCGGTGCTCTCGCACCAGGGCCTGAGCCTACAGGGGGGCCCATTATCCATCCAAGCACAGCCCCGTGGCAGTGATGGGGGGGCCCGTCGGTGTCCGGCCGCCAGTTACCATCAGATCGGTATGCGGCGGGCCCCCCCATCTCTTCGCTGGGAGTGTCGGATGATCACATATTGGCAGGCACTTCAGGGGGCAGCCCTGGGCCTCGGCCGTGAGGACCCAGCAAACAGCCGCCTGAGTGGACGGGCGCGCTGTCTGAGATGGACATACACACCCACACTGGTGTGTTTTTCTGCAGCCTCCCCCACCAGAAAACAGCCAGAAGAAGTGAAGGTAAGTTATTAAATAAAATTATTATTTTTTGTAGCCCAATTGATGGCATTGCTGTATAAAGTACAGCTGGTATTTCTATATAGCAGGTCCCATTCTGCATTGGGGGGGGGGGGTAACGCGGGGGGGCAAAAATAATCTTGCACCGGGGCCCTTTGTTCCCTAGGGCCCTTTGTTCCCTAGGTTATATGAAAAGTTTGAGCTTGGCTCTGCCACCTCCCACATCTTCTTGTTGGTCAGTGTGTGCACTCATCACAATAAAAGTTGAATAGGATGAGCCATCTCTCTGTCCTAAAATATTGGATTTCGGAATCACTTCTTTTGACCTTTACTGCCTACAGCTATGATAGATGCAGTGAACTTAGAAAACTAAGCACAGCGTTATAGCTGGAAAATAGTTATTTGCATATGTTGTCCTATGCTAATTTCTGTTTACTGGCAAAGGGAAAACTGGATTGAATACAGATTGAATTCATCTATAAATAAATGATGAGATATAAAAAGCAGCTTGCAAATTAAACAGAATTTCTTGAAATATTTTAAAATGCAGCAAATGAATTATTTATGTGAATGCAGGTGATTCTTACCACTCAAATAATAAGAAAAAAGTTGTATATGTATGTATACACTGAGTGGCCAGATTATTATGACCACCTTTTTATTAAAATGGAACCTGTCTGGATAGAATTAGGGCAACTGATATTGCAGAGGCAGCTGACTAGGAGAATCTGTCAGATGTCATGCGACCTCTTATCTTCAGACTCAGGTTCAGAAAGAAGTAGCATTAATAAGTGGAAACAATAATTAATAATAGTGTATTACCATACAATGAGGTGTGCATAAGAGGGGAGTACCACATACCAATAATCCATATTAAAGAAAAAAGAAAGAGTTTGGACTTTTAAGGTACTCCGAAGATCACAGAAGTGTTTTTTTTTTTTATAAAATATAAAAAAATTGTATTTAAACATATTTAAAAATTTTTTTTTAAACAAATTACCTAAGAAAGGTCAAAGGATGTAGCTGCATCCTCCCACAATTGATCTTAGTATTACAATACTATTTACAGTGTGCTGTGTATCCAGAAAGCCAGATATTCTATTAGGTAATGACACCTCAAAATAGTCTTAATATCACATAGACCGGATCTATAAAAATAAATAAGTATTCCTTAGAGACCAATACAGATAACATGCCCATATGGGTACATACGGGCCCCCACGTGCCTCCAAGCACTGCAATCTTTTATATTACCTGATGATATCTGATTAAATCATCACTGCATATTCAGTGACCAGCAATTTGGGCTGCGAACACCTCCTATAGACAGGGACATTATAATGTATGTTAACCTAATATCCCATTTTAGTTGAGCATTTTGTCTAGTATTATGCACGTATAACATATAGGAACATCATGTATCCAATAGTAACAGTTCCTTCAATCAAAAACACTTGAAGCCTTTCTAAGAGATACATCTAGTCACAAAGTAACAAATCTCAATAAGTTCTGCTCTTATCAAACATATGTCCCACTCTTCTGTCTCCCTCCTGGGCTCCATCCACCTGAGAGTGTCCATTTCCTCCCCCTCTTATGTATCTCCCCAGGGCAGGTGTCAAAACGCCCATGATGACGTCACGTCCAGCATGGGGGCCGTAAAACGAGGCTTGATGTGCACAAGGTAAAAATCTCAAAACATAGATCTAAAGAAGATGACTTACTTCCTATCAAGAAGTCCTCATTAACATAACCATCAGGTTTATTTAACCCCTTTCCATACCACAGAACCAATGCTAGAACTGTGATTGAAACATTCCAACCCCAATCCATCCAAAAAAAATCCAATCAATATGTGAAAACTGTACAGTTAGCATCAGAGCCCTCTAAGTGGCTTTTTTTTTTACCTCGTATAGACGTCCCACACCCGCAGTCAAACAATAACTCAGCAGACATCACCATAACATCAATATTTGTATTTCAGAAACATAATCCTGTCATTTGTCTTTATTTTTAAATAAAAAAACATTTTCCTTATATATTAGTAACACATCATTCTGTATTTTTGTTCCTACAAGTTTAATCTACAGTTTGCTATAAAGATTTCAAATTAATTTTTAGAATGGAAAAGTTAATATCTCGTATATTAGTTTGCAGTCCTTGGAGGCACGTGGGGGAGGGGGTGCTCATTTGTACGTATATGAGCAAGTTATCTGTATTGGCCTCTAAGGATTACTTATTGCTTTGTTTAGGTCTGATCTATGTGATATTAAGAAGATTTTGAGGTGTTATTACTTAATAGAATATCTGGCTTTCTTTGATTGCTCTTTGTTTGCTCTGGGGGTGTTCCATTTTTGGCTTCCTTCACCAGTGGTCAAATGGTGGATAAAAGTGATACTGCCATTTTAAAAGACTATTGTAAGTCTATTGAACTAGTTAAATTGTATTAACCAATAAATGTGTTCACATAGATTGGAATTGAACTAATGCTCTCTAATATGTACACTTCTTATAGAAAGATAGTAGCTTATTCCTGAAGAAGCGGATCTCCGTGAAACATATAGAAATTGTCATCCTCCCACTGGATTACAACATGAAAAGAAAGCTGATACACAGCACGCTGTAAATTGTACTGTAATACTAAGATCATTTGTGGGAGGATGTGGCTACATCCTTTGCTCTTTTTTAGTTCATTTGTTTTAAAAAATATATGTTTTAAATATGTTTAAATAAAAATGTGTTATATTGTATTTAAAAAAAAACACTTTTGTGATCCTTGGAGTACCTTAAAAATCAGAACTCTTTCTTTTTTCTTTAAAATAATTAATAAGTGGAAAACAATTGCATAAGTAAGTCTGCAAAATCACAGTAAAGACTGAATATGCAGATTCCTGCATTAGCCCAACTGGTTTTCTTTAGGGCCTGTATCAACAAACGAGAAGTTGTTTCAATGTAACTGACCTCCTTCTGACCTGCATTTGACCTGCTTCAACTATATTTAGCATTTGCGTAGACAGAAATGTAAAAAGTTATTAAACCCTCACGTTTTTGCATATATGCTAGCGAGCAGTAGATATATGCAAAACGATTTTTAAAAAAAAACTTTTTCAAAGGGTTAATACTTACCTGTGTCTCCGCCGCGTGCTCCCATCCGAACATGTGAAAAATTCTCGAGCGGCCGCAAAGGATCTTGGGGCGGGCGCATGCGCAGTTCCGATGTTCGGCCGGGAGACGAGGAGAGACACAAGGTAAGTATATGGAGCAGCGTGCACCGTGACTCCGTGGGACATCAGAGGAGAGGAGGACAGAGAAGTCAGCGCTGGATCGGAGACCCGCATCAGTGCTGGAGGTACAGCTGAAAACTACAGGAAAGAAGAAGATGATCGGATTAAGAGGCATCAAGGAGGGGAAAAAGGTTTGACTTTAACAACCTGCGTTCCGGCCGTTGTAATTAAACGTATTTTAAGCTTATTGAGGGCGGGTGGGCGTCTTTAGAGGTCCTATCCCGTTCCGCTCGTGCCCGCCGAGTGGGAAACCGGCTTTGAATGTAAACAGCCAGCGATGGCTGTTTACATACAAGCGTTTGGGCGTCTGAAGAGACGCCTGATCGCTTGTAATATCCAGTCGGGTGTGCGGCCCCCCCCCCTCCATTGATAGCAATTTTAAAGCTTAACATGTTTGGTGTCTATTTACCCGACATGCCCCCGTCTTTTATATTTTACCAAAAAATTGGGTAATAATAATTGTTTTATAACATAACGTAGGGAGAACAGGTTTTTTTTCAAAATTTTCGGTACTTTTATTATACAGTAAAAAAAAAAAACCTGTAGTGGTGATTAAATACCACCAAAAGAAAGCTCTATAAAATGGTATAAAATTAATGTCAGTACAGCGTTGCATGACGGAATAAATGTTAGTCAAAGTACTGCAGAGCTGAATACTGAAAAATGGCCTGGTCAGGAAGGGGGTATAAACATCCCGGTCAGCAAGTGGTTAATGTCATCTTCTCTCATCTTCTCTCTTCAGTTTGTTCAGTTAAGATTTGATAATGAAAGAAAGAAGCTGATTGGTTGCCATGCACATCTGCTCCAGTTTTTGATAAATTCCTTTCTGTATGTATTGGTGCCCTAAAAACCCCCCAGTATCAGTATATATATATATTTAGAGTTTGCAACAATTTAATAAGAAGGGGTGTGGTTTCTCGATCAACCTAAAATTGTTTTCCAGTAGATAAAAAGCATATATTTATTCTATAATTCATACTGTTTATAATGGCACTAACATTATGATTCTGCAACAAAAAGTTTGAAGTTATTTACAAATGAATTCATTTTTAAAAAAATATTCCCCTTTTGAAAAAATGATCAGGGTAAACTAAGTGGTTAAATAGGAACACATTTTATTTAAAAAAAAAAACAAATCTTAGTCACTTGTCAGGTTGCTTTGACTGGCATCATAATCAGAAGAAAACTCATCCTTTTGATCTGCAGATGAATAACACAGAGTAGATATATAAGTAACAATGTTACTTTGTATCTTTCTATCTCCTGTCAGAGCAGTGTTTATACTATAAATACATACCACACAAAGGAAAGGTAATGGGTTCTTGAAGGCACTGGGTTCTATAGAAAGCTCCAACTCCTCAAGTTCCCCAACTGCCTGACTTCCGGTTTAGTTAGAACTTAGAGGTTTGGCTAAGAAAGCTCTTCCGCACGAGCGCTAGCCGCGGCATTGCCCTATACACATACACCACAGCAATGAAGTATTGCAATTAATTAGGATCCCATTAATCCAGCACTTTATTAATCTCAGGTGCCCCCCCTGAGATTAATAACTTTATTCGGGCCTTAAGTCTTAAGGCACGATTAAACGTGCCTTAAGACTTCAAAAGGTCTCAAACCCCGATCACTGATAACATACAGTAGATGACACATTTTCCAAACTCATATTAGGGAAAACAAGTATAATCCTAATATCTCCTACTGGTTCTAGCTCCCAAGGTCCAAATCAGGATTTTACGTGGTAACTCTATTACACTCTTTAGATGGAAAATGTGTTATAAGTAAAAAAAAAATATTTTAATAAAATGATTCAATTGAACAGATATGTGTGTACGGTACCATTAAAGTCTGGCATAGTTTGGTTCTCTGCTCTTAGAATATTTAATCATTCTGATGTGGTAATGGCCCACCAGTATATATTAAAAAGATAGATCTTGTACTGGTCATGGAGTTCAGGGAAGCTGAGCAGAGGGAGTTGGAGCCAGCTGTTTGGAAGCATGATGACTGTAAGTGCTTGTAATGTAAAATGTAAAGAAATACTTTGCTGGGCAATGTACACTGCCTGGCCAAAAAAAACCCACCTGGATTTAGCTAAGCAAATAGGTAAGGGTCTAGTCATATTTATAGATTCAAAGGGTGTCATAGGCAGCATTGGGTAAGTGTTTTGATGCAGGGTGGCCTCAGTTGGTCAGGTCTAAGTTCAGCAATGTTATGTCCCCAGAAAACGAGGTCAGCTGCTTACTGAATATACCATTGACCAGGTTTTTCCATCAATGGATTTTTTCTTCCCTGATGGCACAGGCATATTCCAAGATGACAATGGCACTTTTCATGGGGCTCAGATTGGAGAAAGAGTGGTTCATGGAGTATGAGACATCACTGTCACACATGTCCAGACCTTAACCCCATTGAGAATCTTTGGAATGTGCTGTAGAAGACTTTACACAGTGGTCTGAGTCTCCCATCATCACGACAAGATCTTGGTGAAAAACTAATGCAACTCTGAATAGAAATAAGTGTTGTGACATTAAAGCTTATTCTAACAATGTCACAGCGAATGTGTGCTGTAATCACAGTTTTACCTGGAATTATTATTGAAAAAAAAAGTTTGAGAGTTTAACACTACTTTGAACAATAGAGTGTTGACTCAGCTTACTGAATACAATGAATTGATTTTAAATAATTCAAATGCCCACTAAAAATTATTTTTTTTGAAATGTCCCTTGCAAATGATTGGGTATTTAAAATGAATATACCTTCACCTTATTTACTAAACAAAAAAACATTTAGTAAATGAACCCCAATGAATGCACTACCAAAGAAAAGTGGTACATTCAACATTGCAGGACGTAAGAATGTAAATAACCCAGCACTAGCTGTACATAGAATATCTACAATGTTAAAACAATACAGCTGTAAAGCTTTTTATTTCAACCAAGGTTAGCAAATACTTTGGAATTCATTCATTTCATCAAGTAATAAGCCAAGCAGCTTCTTGTTTATTATAATAGTGCCAGTTTTGTTCTGAACCATCTGTACTGGCAATTCAGATTTGCACGATTGTTTCGCAATAGTCAAACTTGCAGTTCATAGAATAATGGAAGAATTTTTCCTCTTTTGTTTTCATAGTTTCACGTGGATGTAATTTACTTTTGAAGACTAAGGGGTCAATGTTAGATTCATAAAATGAGTAGTTTAGTCTTTCTCCACAGGTGGGCAGTCCTGCCAGATACGTTTATAAGAGTCCTGATGGTGGCATCCCCTAATACCAGGTGGGAGGGTAAGGGGGCATTTTTGTAAATGTTATTGGGAATACAATACTCTCTGCAGGCTTTGAGGTCAGAGAGAAAAATAGAAAAATAGGATTGCGATTTTTTCCATTCTGCTACATCATCTTGTTCAGGATTGTATGGTGTGGTGGTCTGATGTACTATACCCTGTTTCTTCAGATATGATTCCACTTCCTTACTGATGCATTCCCCTTGTCGGTGCGTATAATTCCTGACGGTGCAGGCACGGAAATGTGTTCTGGAGGTAGGTACTTTTATTGGTGGTGGGGTGTGGCGATGGCCAAAACAACATTTTGCTAAGGGTCCCTTTGATTTCTAGTTATGCCCCTGCCTGGAATAATCATCAACGAAAGTCAGTAGATATCTGTTCCCTCCTGATGTGGGAGTTTTCATTGTTCCGCACACGAAGCTGTGTATGAGCTCCATGGGGTGGGTGGTCTTTCTTTAGGTGGGCTTCCATACAGCATTTGCATGTCATGAGCATTTGGCAGTAAGGTATATATCTTCTGATAAGCCTCTCTTTATAATATAATTTATGGCTTATGGGTTTTGGTGTCCTAGTCGCCATAGGTGGATACATTTATTGTGTGGATTATGAGTGGCTGTTTTGACTTGTTAGTCTGCGGTCCTTGTAGTTGTTCATCCATACGTGAACAACTTGACTTGTTGACAAATTACGCAAGTATATCAGTACATTAGAATATGCTGTTGCAATTCCAACACTTCTCTCCCGGGCTCCAGTGGTCAATGCTCCGATGACGTCATTACGTCTAATACAGTCCTATTAGCTGTGAGGATGCCAAGAGACATACCACAGCCGGAGCTGAGGGTGAGAGAGCCATATTCTCTTTAAGGGGCTCCTTCACACAAGCTTGTATGCTAAAACTACAAAAATAAAAGTTATAGCATGCGGGCTAATGTGCTAAGTGATGCCTTGCGTGTCAGTGCAATAAGCTGTTTCAGTGCATCACTTTGTTTACTTTTTCCCTTTAATTTTATTTGGAGTTTACAAAGTGCACTGCACATCACAAACGTATTGTAGTGTGAACGGGACACATACAACAATTGTTTTCTATGTGTCCTAGTGGTGACTGGCTTTCATTTGTTGAAAAACTTCAGTTACTGCTATTGGAGTAAACAAACCCTGATCCATTAGGGCAAATCCTTATTTGTTTTTTTGTGATCATGCAGTAACTAACAAAAAATACCTAGAGAAATTTGTAAAAATAAACTAAGGGGGTTATTCACAAAAGGGTGAAGGGTTTGGAGAAGTCAGGAGAAGGGAACAATCTAGGACAACATAGCGGATTTAGAAAAATTCTCCAATTCAGCTCACTATCCAGTTCAGCTATGTTACATAGTTACATAGTTACATAGTATTTGAGGTTGAATAAAGACATTAGTCCATCAATTCCAACCTATTAGGATCTCATTCTAGGAGTACCCGCACCCCTGTATATTACGGTCCCTTAAGAAATCGTCCAAAAGTTTCTTGAACAATTCCACATTATTTGCTGAAATCACCACCTGTGGCAGTGAGTTTTAGACCCTAACTGATCTTACTGTGAAGAACCCCCTTCGCCCCGTAGATTGTTCACTTCCCTGTCTTCTCCAAACCCCTCACCCTTTTGTGAATAACCCTCTAAGGCTTAATGAAAGCACAAACATTATTAAAAACAAATAATATTTATTTAAAGAAAAAGAACAATATGCAAAAATACTAAGTATGTATTAAATATATATGGTAAATTCCACAATGATATATATTTCACCCACAAAAAACATATGTAAGGTACTGTATATAGATTGCATTATTACAAATAGTGACATCTAGTGTCAAGTATATCAACTGCACATGTGAGAAAATGGGAAACTTTGCAGTATTGCAGTTTGGATTTTTACAAAATTAATGTAAACAACAAACCCATTTTAACTACACTGTTTAATGTACACTGTACTATTAATACACCTACATATGAATGTAGATTTTTTAGTGTTCACATAAATTAATTTGTTATGCATGAATAGGATTTAAAATATTTTAATTCCATCCTGTCTGTAGAGTCCTCATCCTTAAAAATCCCATATTTTCATTGAGTTCAACCACAAAAAGCAAAGAACAGTAAACCTTGCATCAATGAAAACCTGCAGCTCATCAAGATTAATGCAAAACCCCTTATAATGCATGTTCCAATTTCCCTACCTGGATCAATATTCTGTTATTTCTTGTGAATATAAATATCTGTTTATATTTTGCGCTTGTGGAAATTCATCCAGACCTGTTTTGAAACATTCCATTAAAGACTATTCCATAGTTTTAGAGAGCTGTGTGTGTCCAATTGTGGTGAGACAACTTTTTACTATATGGAACATTTATTTATTTGCTTAAGGTGCCCATATCCTCCCACACAAAGCCACACTCCAACTAAAACATATTTTTTCTAGTTTTGGATGAATGGGAAGGGGTTATAAACTCTATAAGGTGTTTATTGCCATCTTGTTGGTGAGATTTGACCACACTTTCTATTCTTGTGACCAAACAGGAAGTGAAAGCAAGTCAGCAATAAAGACCTGACCATTCTCACCCCCCCAGGACCTCCATGTCCTATCTCAGATCCCTCACAATTCACTTTATCTGGGTAAATAAGAAGCCAGGAACATCATATTAATCAGATTCATGCACATGCATCTAAGAGTGCACATTTCTCCGTGCATAGAGGCTTAAATAGATGAGCGACATGAAGCTTAAATAGATGAGTGGGCATCACAGCAAATGTACAATTGTGTTTTAATTCCTACCACTGACAATGGCACCATGCAGGCTATTCAAACCTGAGTTCTCAATAACCTCACTGCTGAACGATCTTTCATTCTATACACCGTTGACCTGTGATCTCTGAACCTGAACTTGTTCCTGACCTATGTTGCTGACCCGCCTTTTGAATTTTACTTGTCTGCAAACATTATCCTCACCTCCCTTCTCCACCAGGGAGATGTCCCTGAATGGGAGGGCACAGTCTAGTACTCCAAGTACTCACATATTGCTGACTTTTTCTCTGACTTGATCTGCCAATGGTTTGCATGTATTATATTTGTATGGAATTCTATTATTGTTATGAGCTGTTTATAATTTGATGTATATATAAACCCAAGAACAAAAATGCCATATACTGCAGCTTACTAATCCCTAGACGTGGTGACTGCATTCGTTTACTATTTTGTTCTCCTCGCGTACAGTTTATCCTGCCAGAAATCCAGTGTCCTTGTAACCCCCTGCGCACTGAACCTACTTTAAATCTCTATTAGCTATCCCAGCTTTCTTCTGTGAATTACAAAACACCCGCCGCAAAGCAATGGAGATGATGAAAGGGGGAAGCATTTGTAGTTCAAATCAGAGGAGCAGCCTAGGGTGACAAGGCTGCTCCTCTGGGAACGTCCCTCAGGCGGCATCTCATTGAATCCCATGGCAACCACCCCCTTTCCAGACAGAGCGATCCAGTTTGCTAAGAGCTCTTAGCAGCCTGTGATGCTCTGGCCAGCGTCCCGGCCAGTTTGTGGCAACGAATGATGGTACTGGGTGACAGGAGCTGAGCGGGATTCTCTGGCTGGTGTACTGCCTAGCTCCTGGCAACCAGTGATGTCAGTGAATTGGGCAAGAATGGCAGGATCACAGGTGAAAATAAAGGAAATAAAGCCAGAAAAAAGAAGGATCCTGCCAGAAATTCTGTGTCCTTGTAATGTAATGCAGTCATCATATCTAAATGCTGGTTAGCTGCAATATGTTACATTATTGTTCTTGTATTTAGAAACACCTAGCATTGTACCCGCCCTCTGCAGTTCCCCATCAGGTCCATCAGCAGAGGGCGGGTACAATGCTAGTTTACTATTGGCTATTGCAAATTGAAATAGCCAATAGTAATGTCCCAATGCTTTTCAATGTGAAATTTTTTTTTTCTATTCTGACATCGCTCGTGAAAAAGAAAAAAAGACACGGCATTGTTTCTCTCCTGGGCGGCCGGGAGCGGGAGACTCCCAGAGCGCTGGGAGATTTTTTTCTTTTTTTTTTACTTTTTTTTTTTTGACAGCAGCAGAGCCGCCGGACAATAGGAAACTATTGGGCGGAGCTAGCTGTCACTGCTAGCTCCGCACAATCGTTTTCTATTTACTTTTTTTTACCTTTTTTAACTCTTCTTCTGTTCTGCTCGGTCCCTATGAGGGACCGAGCAGAACAGCCGAGTCAGATGCCGCTCAGCGGCATTCGGCTATTCACTCACTGCTGTTCGGCAT
>NW_017306304.1:551097-585278 GCF_000935625.1 Nanorana parkeri
CAGCCGTACCAGCCTGAAGTGAATAGCCGAACAGTGTTCGGCTCACTTCACTTCTGATCGGTCATTCACTCGGCTGCCCTCGGCAGCTTTGTGAATAGACCCCAAGGTTTTGACTGGGGCTGGGCTTTAAGTAAAGAAATAATGGCAACCACACCTAAAATATATCACAAACCAATATAAAAAAAAAATTTTAAGCTATATTTTATTGTACAAATATATAAGCCGTATACGGTTAAAGATAGATAAAAATATCCAACAACTGTTTAATAAGCAGTCGTAGCTGGATATAATAAACTCTGAGCTTTTCAAAATTACTCACAGTGTATACATTTATGGTAATTGGGGTTAAAATGAGATGTAAAGATGATTGCTCAGATTTCTAACGATTTGCTGATGTGATAGAAAGGCTTCCTGCCATGCACACAGTGGGATTCAAGTAGAAAATGTTAAACAATATTGAATGAACACAAAATGCATTCAAAAGCAACAGATTTTGCAGATCTTGTTTCACTTCCATAAGACACATCTCACTTGAAGTGACTGGTAAGTAGAGGTTTCTGTAAAAGGAAAATGTTCATATGTGTTAATGATAATGAAGGGGGTGTCAGAGGATGCCATTGGTCTGATTTATGAGGTAATAGTAGGTATTGTTATTGAGTCACTATATACATTGCTTACCTTCCCGAATGATTGTATTATTTTCAAGTACTTCCTGTTCCTATTCCCAGACATACAGTATTTTGCGTATTGAGCAGAGGAAGATTCTTACATTCATTTCGGGTGCCACAAAGCATAGGTTCGCCCATCATATTTTACATAGGTGCAAGCTTTATGGAGGACTAGAAGTTCCTGATTTATATAAGTTTTATATGGCTGAGCAAATAGCTCTGTTGGCTGGCCTTCATACATCCCGATATCTCCCTCCTTGGGTGTATTGCTCTATTGTAGAGGCCTCCCCCAATTCCCATTTATAATCTGATTTGGCTTCCTCCTCTACACTGACCCAAATTCTAGGACCCTACCCTACTGCATTCTATTAAACTGTGGCATGTGGTAAGGTATTCAGGTAAATTGACCTCCTGCCATATTTGACTTATGGGGATAATACATTGTCCTCTATTTCCTCCAGCTTATGAGGAACCCATTGCTTCCCATTATTGGATCTTTAATTATATAAAATGTATCAATTATTTTGCACCCAGGGTGTCTGTACCTTTGCGTATTTACAACAGTCTTGGCAGATTCACACCATGGAATTCTTCCACTTTGCCCAATTTGGACACTTCCTTACCTCTCTTATACAGCCTCACACCCTAGTGTTATTGAATTTTGAGAATAGGTGCCTTAATGATCCTCATTCTTCTGGCCTTGTATCTTCATTGTATGAAGATCT
Source organism: Nanorana parkeri (assembly GCF_000935625.1). Lineage (NCBI taxonomy): Eukaryota > Metazoa > Chordata > Amphibia > Anura > Dicroglossidae > Nanorana > Nanorana parkeri. The sequence continues at coordinate 552,491 of NW_017306304.1, forward strand.
CATTGGCTTGGATTTCTGGAAAGCTTCCATATATGGTGAAATGGGAATGGGATCTGGGGAAGGTGATGTATGATGCAGATTGCACTGCTATCTGGCTCAATGTTTCCAAAAAAAAAAGTCATTATTAAAATGAAGAATTCTGTAAATAACATAAGTCCAGCTTTCCTTATTTGCTCTTGTGCAGTTGAATCCTATATATGGATGTGGTACCCCATATGTCAACCCACTCTTATCGTCTGTAATCATGTATACTATTGTCACAAGAAAGGATGCATGGTCCGATCCACATCTTATCTATACCAGGCCTTCTTAAACTTTCTCCACTTGTGACCCCTTTTTGGCCGAGGAAATTTTTAAGGGACCCCAGCGTCAGACGGCAGACGGTGTCTTTCCGCTCTTTCCCCCAACGTCAGTCGGTGTCCCCTCTTTCCGCCAAAGTCGGTGTCCCCCCCTCTGCATCGGTCAGTGTCTCTCTCCTCTTTTCCCCACCAGCACCGGTCAGTGTCTCTCTCCTCTTTCACCCCCAGCAGCAGTCAGTGTCTCTCTCCTCTTCTCATCCCTCCCCCCAGCGTCGGTCAGTGTCTCTCTCCCCTTCTCATCCCCCCCCCCAGCGTCGGTCAGTGTCTCTCTCCCCTCCCCCCCCCCCCCTGCGGTGATGGCAGGCATGGCCGGGGACTCAGATCGCGACCCCCCCTGTTCACTTGTGGGACCCCATATGGGGTCGCGACCCACACTTTAAGAAGCACTGATCTATACCATCTTATTTGAATCTATCTAAATGGACAGCATTGTGAAACCTTCAGGTACCTGCACATAACTTCAGCTATCTCTTCAAACCTGAAAAAAAAGACTTTTGTTGAATGGAGGAGTGTTGACAGGGCCACACACTGCGTTATCAAGACTTGCCTGGAAAAAAACAAAACTATAGCACAAACAACGGGGCATTTTGACAAGTACAAGTACTTGTCTAAATGCCCTGTTTTTACAGGGGGTGGGGGTCGGGGTCGGGAAGGGGAGGGAGGCGCAAAAATGCACCTTGCCTGTGTAGGCAGGAAACCTAGCACCGGCCCTGGTAATGAGAAACTACTGTAGCCCTGTTTCAATAAACAGCATTAGTGTAGAGAGGGCTCACTCCACTGAGGCCATACCACTACTTCAGAAAAAAGAAACACCAGCAATATAAAAAGCACAGCGGTTTCACAATTGTGCTATTTGCTTGCTTTGGAACTCTGAAGTAAAGTAATGCTTTATTTATTTTAATGAATAGGAAAAAAGAAAATGATCTGGGAGGAGGAGAACCTAGTCACATGACCTGTAAAATGCAGTAAAATTACTATATTCAATCAACATTTTAATTATGGAATAAACTGGCTCTCCTGAACATGATTGTTTTTAAAACTTTCGTATTCTTGGTATCAGAATCCATTTGTAGGTGAAGACAGCAACAACAACAACATAATCATCATCATCATCAACAGCAGAAACAACATTGATAATACTAATTTACATTTTGACTTGTTAAAGTTTACTGATTTTGCCTTTATTTCACAATAAAGTATTATTAAACTGGTAGGCTTCCGGTAATAACCATGCTTCATCTTTTATTGTTTCATGTTCATGGTGATCCAGGAAGGTCATGATAAGAACTGCCCAAGTAGATAAATGCAGGATCCTACAAAAAAAAAAGGCACTGTGTATATGTTAGTGGTGGTGGTGGGGGTGGGGGTGGGGGGGGGGGGAGAGCACTGTGTATATGTTAGTAATAGTGGTGGGTTCTTACTGGGTAAATAGCACTGTGTATATTTTAGTAGATTCTTACAGGGAAAAAAGTATTGTGTATATCTTAGTGGTGGTGGTGGGTTCTCGCTGGGTGAAGAGCACTGTGTATATGTTAGTGGTGGTGGTGGGTTCTTACAAGGTAAAATGCACTGTGTATATGTTAGTGGTGGAGGTGGGTTTTCTCTGGGTGAAGAGCACTGTGTATGTTAGTGGTGGGTTCTTACTGGGTAAAGAGCACTGTGTATCGTATATGTTAGTGGTGGGTTCTTACTGGGTAAAGAGCACTGTGTATATGTTAGTGGTGGGTTCTTACTGGGAAAAGAGCACTGTGTATATGTTAGTGATGGTGGTGGAGTTCTTACTGGGTAAAAAAACACTGTGTATATGTTAGTGGTGATGGTGGGTTCTTACAAGGTAAAATGCACTGTGTATATGTTAGTGGTGGAGGTGGGTTCTCTCTTGGTGAAGAGCACTGTTTGTATATGTTAGTGGTGGTGGTGGGTTTTCTCTGGGTGAAGAGCACTGTGTACGTTAGTGGTGGGTTCTTACTGGGTAAAGAGCACTGTGTATATGTTAGTGGTGGGTTCTTACTGGGAAAAGAGCACTGTGTATATGTTAGTGATGGTGGTGGAGTTCTTACTGGGTAAAAAAACACTGTGTATATGTTAGTGGTGATGGTGGGTTCTTACAAGGTAAAATGCACTGTGTATATGTTAGTGGTGGAGGTGGGTTCTCTCTTGGTGAAGAGCACTGTTTGTATATGTTAGTGGTGGTGGTGGGTTTTCTCTGGGTGAAGAGCACTGTGTATGTTAGTGGTGGGTTCTTACTGGGTAAAGAGCACTGTGTATATGTTAGTGGTGGGTTCTTACTGGGAAAAGAGCACTGTGTATATGTTAGTGATGGTGGTGGAGTTCTTACTGGTTAAAAAAACACTGTGTATATGTTAGTGATGGTGGCGGGTTCCTAAAAGGTAAAGTGCACTGTGTATATGTTAGTGGTGGTAGGTTCTCTCTGGGTAAAGAGAACTGTGTATATGTTAGTGGTGCTGGGGGTGGTTTCTTACTGGGTAAAGAGCACTGTGTATATGTTAGTGTTGGCGGTAAGTTCTCACTGGGTGAAGAGCACCGTGTACATGTTAGTGATGGTGGTGGGTTCTTACTGGGTGAAAAAACACTGTGTATATGTTAGTGATGGTGGTGGGTTCTTACTAGGTAAAGAGCACTGTGTATATGTTAGTGATGATGGTGGGTTCTTACTGGGGAAAAAAAACACTGTGTATATGTTAGTGATGGTGGTGGGTTCTTACAAGGTAAAATGCACTGTGCATATGCTGGTGGTGGTGGTGGGGTAATAGGCCGAGCAGACTCCTGGCCAGGTCCCTTCAATAAAAACGGGTGGCCTCTGTTGTCTCCAGGGTCATGTCGTCCGCGGGTGAGATGGTACATACAGTGGGTTCTTACTGGGTAAAGAGCACTGTGTATATGTTAGTGGTGGGTTCTTACTGGGAAAAGAGCACTGTGTATATGTTAGTGATGGTGGTGGAGTTCTTACTGGGTAAAAAAACACTGTGTATATGTTAGTGGTGATGGTGGGTTCTTACAAGGTAAAATGCACTGTGTATATGTTAGTGGTGGAGGTGGGTTCTCTGTTGGTGAAGAGCACTGTTTGTATATGTTAGTGGTGGTGGTGGGTTTTCTCTGGGTGAAGAGCACTGTGTATGTTAGTGGTGGGTTCTTACTGGGTAAAGAGCACTGTGTATATGTTAGTGGTGGGTTCTTACTGGGAAAAGAGCACTGTGTATATGTTAGTGATGGTGGTGGAGTTCTTACTGGTTAAAAAAACACTGTGTATATGTTAGTGATGGTGGCGGGTTCCTAAAAGGTAAAGTGCACTGTGTATATGTTAGTGGTGGTAGGTTCTCTCTGGGTAAAGAGAACTGTGTATATGTTAGTGGTGCTGGGGGTGGTTTCTTACTGGGTAAAGAGCACTGTGTATATGTTAGTGGTGGGTTCTTACTGGGAAAAGAGCACTGTGTATATGTTAGTGATGGTGGTGGAGTTCTTACTGGGTAAAAAAACACTGTGTATATGTTAGTGGTGATGGTGGGTTCTTACAAGGTAAAATGCACTGTGTATATGTTAGTGGTGGAGGTGGGTTCTCTCTTGGTGAAGAGCACTGTTTGTATATGTTAGTGGTGGTGGTGGGTTTTCTCTGGGTGAAGAGCACTGTGTATGTTAGTGGTGGGTTCTTACTGGGTAAAGAGCACTGTGTATATGTTAGTGGTGGGTTCTTACTGGGAAAAGAGCACTGTGTATATGTTAGTGATGGTGGTGGAGTTCTTACTGGTTAAAAAAACACTGTGTATATGTTAGTGATGGTGGCGGGTTCCTAAAAGGTAAAGTGCACTGTGTATATGTTAGTGGTGGTAGGTTCTCTCTGGGTAAAGAGAACTGTGTATATGTTAGTGGTGCTGGGGGTGGTTTCTTACTGGGTAAAGAGCACTGTGTATATGTTAGTGTTGGCGGTAAGTTCTCACTGGGTGAAGAGCACCGTGTACATGTTAGTGATGGTGGTGGGTTCTTACTGGGTGAAAAAACACTGTGTATATGTTAGTGATGGTGGTGGGTTCTTACTAGGTAAAGAGCACTGTGTATATGTTAGTGATGATGGTGGGTTCTTACTGGGGAAAAAAAACACTGTGTATATGTTAGTGATGGTGGTGGGTTCTTACAAGGTAAAATGCACTGTGCATATGCTGGTGGTGGTGGTGGGGTAATAGGCCGAGCAGACTCCTGGCCAGGTCCCTTCAATAAAAACGGGTGGCCTCTGTTGTCTCCAGGGTCATGTCGTCCGCGGGTGAGATGGTACATACAACTTTGGGTATTGCAGACGCATTTAGGGATTTTTACTGAACTCTTTAAAATGTGCAGCGTCCGGTTTCTCCAGTTAATTTGGAGAATAGGAAGGAGAAAATGTTATCATATTTAAATGCCGCAGATTTACCTAAGTTACCTGAGTCTGTGTTGCAGGCTCTGGAAGACAACATTACGGAGGGAGAATTTAAGAAGGCTTTGGCAAATATGGCCATTGGGAAATCACCTGGGCCCGATGGTCCACCTCTTATTTATTATAGAACTTTTAGTGAAATTTTGATACCCCATTTGACGGAGTGTGCTAATGATATTGGTAAGAGGGCAAATTTTTGTAGGGACACGACACATGTGTATATTACAGTCATACCAAAACCTGGTAAGGACCCTACCACATGTGCTAGTTATAGGCCGATTTCTTTAGTAAATACTGATTGTAAACTCTATGCTAAAGTGTTGGCCAATAGGTGGATTCCGTTAATCCCGAGTTGGATACATTATGATCAAACTGGTTTTATACCTGGAAGGGAGGCGAAGGACAACACTTTGAGAAATATTTATTTGATGTCATATGTGAGACGGTGTTCCCAGCCCACTCTTCTTTTATCTACTGATGCGGAAAAAGCTTTTGATAGGGTGGACTGGGAGTAGCTTTTTTCCATTTTACATCACATGGGTATCGGCCCTAATATGTATGGTCGTATTATAGCCCTATATGCCAACCCCACGGCTCAGGTGCAAGTACACGGAGTAATGAGTGAATCGTTCACATTACATAATGGGACCAGGCATGGGTGCTCCCTTTCGCCTTTATTATTTGCTATTTCCCTTGAGCCTCTCCTGGCAACTATTCGAGCAGATCCATCTATACACAGTATTAGAATTGGAACACAGCATCACAAATTGGCGGCTTATGCCGATGATGTTCTGTTCTATGTGCAGAAGCCTCGGGTATCGCTTCGAATTTATTGAAGGCTCTCTCCTTATTTGGGATACTGTCTAACTTTAAAATTAGTTTGAAGAAATCTGAAAATTTTTATTTGAATCTTCCTATCTTTCTTCCTATCTTCCTATGCAATCTTTTAAAGAAGTGCATTCTTTAAAATCAAGTTTGAGTGGTCTCATACCCACCTGAAATATTTGGGGATTATGTTGACGCCAAATATTACCTCAATGTTTAGTTTGAGTTATATCCCATTGTTGAATAGGATAAAGGGGAACTTACAGCATAGGCACTCCCTTTGTCATACTTGGCTGGGAAGGGTAAATGTTGTATAGATGAATGTTTTGCCCAGGTTGATATTCATGTTTCAGATGATCCCGTTTGGGGTCACGAAGGATTATTTTAAAATACGGCAGACTGAGATATCTAAATATGTATGGTAACGTAAGAAACCGAGGGTCTCTAGAGAGGTGTTGACATGGCCCAAGGAGGATGGCGGTTTGGTGATCCCCAATTTTAGGCTTTATTACCATGCAGCGATTCTCAGGTTGTAGATTGGATATATGCAGGTCAGACCAAGCAGTGGGTGGCTGTGGAGAATGTGCTGAGCAGATCAGAAATGAATTCAGCAATCTGGAGTCCCAGACAGTTTCGGGGCCTGTCCTCGGATAGTTCGCCTCTGATGAGGTCAACTTTGGGGGTTTGGTATGGTATTTTGTTGAAAGCTGGAAGTCTGTACAACTCTCCTCTTCTACCCTTGGCTGGTCACACATATTTTATGCTGGGTAAATGGGACTGGAAGTTTAACGATTGGCATATGGATAAGCCAATCCACCTCCATCAAATGCTTAGGGGCACGGTGTTGGCACCTTTGGAGACGCTTTTAGATCCTAATGGTTTGACATTTATGGATTATTGGCGATATTCACAGTTACAGCATTTTCTTGCATCGCTCCCTAGACCATTACGATTCTTAAGGGATCTGAGTCTCATTGAAACTATTTTCTTTTTTCGAGCGCCCCACAAGACACTGGGAGTGTTCGGCCTATCACTAGTCCATACTCAAATGTCTTAATCTTCTATACATGCTTAAACACACACACAATATTTAGTATGCAGGCCACTGATCTAAATGGCCCAAACACCCATTCTGTGACAACAGAGCTGGGTCACAAAAATGTGGACGGTTTACACTTGCTTGCTTGAGAAAACAATTCATTCCAAGTCCTTTTTAATTACACTTCACCATTTAATTTATACAAGCCAGCTCCATAGCCCAAAGGGATGGGCTATGTGATTCTCAGTTCAGACAGATATACACATTAATGAACAAACCTTATTCAATTGGGAGGACTGGTTTACATTAATTAGTGATGCCTAGTTAAACCCATTGCTAGTCTAGAAAAAAAATTCAAGGAATTTACAAAGAGGCAATTCAGTGTGAAACATTTGTGTCCAGTGCCTCTCTCAGAAGAAGTAGATTTGTGTGAGAAATTAAAGTAGCTCAAAGAGGTCTTTTCTATTTGTAAGTTTTTAATGTTATTTTGTGTTTGGTGTGTCATTGTCTTACTGGTCTATTAGGTGACCAATTCAATTTAACTCCCTTAGTATCTGATATATTAGAAATATTTACAAAATAGAAGGATAGAAAATTACCTCAAACAATTGAATATTTTCTGAAAAAGCAGAGGCCCTGATAGCTGCATTTTTTTATGTTGCACGGTATTTGCACAAATGTCTACCAAAGCAATATTTTTAGGAAAAAAAACACTGAAATTAATTTTCAATATAATACCCCATTTTTGGTAAAAAATAGATCCCAAACATTTTTTTTTAACTTAAAGGAGAACTAGGGGCAACTTTTTTTGCCCATAGTTCTCCTCAGGGTCACAGGAGGAGATATACTGCATCCTCCTGTGACCCACTATTGCCCATCATATGCTGAGGGAGCTGCAGTCGGGATGGATCCTGACAATACTGTCAAGATCCACCCAGCTGGCTGATTGACAGCTGGCACTGCCTCTCTAGAAGCAGAGCCAGCTGTGCCCGCCCCTCCCCCATCTGTTCATACAGTCAGCACTGGATTGATGATGGGAGGAGGGGGGGGGGTACCTAACAGTCACTGCTCTCTGCAGGGAGATGATCAGGAAGTGAGCGGATTGGCGGTATGTTTTGGCTCACTTCCTGATCAATAAATCCTACCTGTGGCAGTTTCAGTGTCATACGTCGGCTCTATGAGGATGAGTGTAATTCACTCACCCCATAGTTCTCCTTTAACTCTTGCTATCACAAAGAGGCTAACAACCCCTCTATGTGATAGTGTTTGGAGCAGATAGGTTCTCTTTATGGAGGCATCTGGGGTCTATTAGACCTCTGATGTCTCTATTACCCTCCAGTACAGGCTGTTAGAATACAATAGCCCAGCAGGGGGATTGGTCCATCCATGCTGTTTAACATGGAAGGAGGAATCGTTTTGTGCAACCTGCTGGTTGAATGAAAGTACAGGTATTCCTCACTTAACGACCGAGTTCCGTTCCTACGACCAGGTCGTTAAACGGATTGGTCGTTAAGTGAGGAACACTATACAGTACTGTACTGCATTAGGACAGTACTGTATAGCGTTGCCGATGTACAGTACCGAACAGTGTACTGTACATCCGGCAATGGAAATACTTACCGAGACCTGCAGTGAAGATCGGGGGATGTCACTTCCGCCGGCGACCCGTCGCACTGACGCTGACGCGCGAGGTCGGAGGTCGATCGGCGGTCCGTCGTAAGTGCGAGTGGTCGCAAAACAGGTAAGTCGGTAAGTGAGGAACATCTGTAATCTGTTAGTGAATGACTGTCTTTAGTAGTTAGGGCTTGGTATATTGATACATAAATTTCTTCAAAACAGAAAGAAAAACCTGCAATGAAGATTGATAAAAAGCCTTTCAATTAAGTATACCTAGAGAGTTTCATCAATAATAAAACTATAATTCCACTTTATATTGGGTGTGAAAAACAGCCTCATTCAACTCAAGGGATGATCCAATAATATCATCAGCTGTTCTTAGTATTCATTAATGCATTAAGAAGTGAGAATAGCAACTCATAGTTTAATATACAGATACATTTCCTGGCCAAAAAAAAAAAAACGTCTCACACTCTAACATTTCATTGGACCACCTTTAGCTTTGATTACAGCACACATTCACCATGGTATCATTTCCATAAGCTTATGCAATGTCACAACATTTAGTTCCACCCAGAGTTGCATCCAAAGATTCCCAATGGGGTTAAGGTCTGGACTTTGTGGTGCCCATGTGTGTAAATGACGTCTCATGCTCCCGCAGCTATTCTTTCACAATTTGAGCCCGATGAATCCTGGCATTGCCATCTTGGAATATGTCATCAGGGAAGAAAAAATCCATTGATAGAAAAACCTGGTCATTCAGGATATTTAGGTAGGCAGCTGACCTCATTTATTGTATACCTCACGTGACCAGCTGAAGCAACTCCAGATCATAACAATACATCCAGGTGCTGACTTTTTTTTGGCCAAGCAGTGTATGTTTTATGGTTTCTGCATAGTATAGTATAAAGAATAGTTGACTATTCCATGGAGTGTCAAAGAATCACCATTTATCATTTTCAGATTGTTCTATATTATGCAGCAGATATTGGCCCAATTGACATAAATTACATGAACGTACAGTATAATGGAGATAAAGGCACTGCAGCCAACATGTAATAGGTTTATGGTATATGACTGCTGACAGTGGCGGAACTAGCGCAATAGTGACCCAGGCGGCTGCTCTAGGGCCCGGCCAGGACGAGGTACAAAGGGGTCCCCCTGATGCTGTGTGGGCCGCCTGGGTCGCTATTGCATTGCAGGCTGCTGGCTGTCACTGGCGGCTGTGAGGAGGAACGCACCGCTGTTCAGATCGCTGACAACCTGTCAGTGATCTGTTCAGCGGTGCGTTCCTCCTCACGACCGTTGCTGAGTCAGTGACAGCCAGCAGCTGCAGAGGAGGAGGCAGGGCTCGGCATCAGCAGCGGAGGAGGAGGCTGGGCCCAGCTATGGAGGAGGCGGGGCCCACCAGCGACCACGGGGAGGAGGCGGGGCCCGGTAATGGAGGAGGCTGACAGCAGATCGAGGCTGTCATGTAAGTGGTGTGCAGGTGTGTGACCAGCCCACCTGAGACCCTGCAGAGCCCACCATAGACACTCTATGGTGGGCTCTGCAGGATCTCTCTCAGGTGGGCTCAGTGGCGTCACAAGGGGAGTACGGCCCGCACAAGGGTGCCACCATTGGAGGGGTTTAAAAAGCATACACACACATCGCACTCCTGACCGGATAGAAAACCCTAATTGTAGGGCGGGTGCTGAAATGACCGCGGATGCCTCCGCAAAATAAGTCCACAAAATAGATCACAAGCACTCTAGCATGTAGAAAAGTCAATGTTTATTAGAGCTCTGATGATGTGACATCTGTGAAGTCAATAAACCTTGACTTTTCTATGAAAAGTCGGGGACTCGGTCACGGACTGAGAGCCCGACAGTGCCAGGAGAGAGGAGGGGACCTACCTCATTCCGCCAGGTGACTGTCCCCTCCTCTCTCTGCCGTCGTCCATTACCAAGATGGCCACCGGCAGGCGTCAATAAGACGACCGCGCGCAGCAACATCATGCGCAATGACGTCACGGCGGGGTGTCACCCGGTCTCCGCTCCAGGTGTCACCCAGCCTTGGGACGCCCCTGGCTGTGTGGGATCTTAGGTGGGCTCTGCATGGGGCATAACTAGAAGTCACAGGGCCCCATACAAAATTTTGCTATGGGGCCCTGTGATTGCTAGTTAAGCCCCTGGCTACTGATTTATTAACTAGATCCAATTCTTTCAGAGTGCCGATAAACAATTGTAAACAGTTCCTTTGAAATAGCTATTATAATGTAGGCAGTATACTCTTCAGATAATTCAAATTACAATTCAAACTGTATTGACATAACAGGGCACTCCTAATCTGAGTAAGGGAACCGATTGTAAATGTGAGAGTTCCCTTTAAGTTGTGGCAAAATGCAGAAGACTTTTAAAATCATGATTTGTTTTGATGACCCTAAATTCTCCATGAAATGCACTTCCACATTGTCAGGATGTAATTAGATAGATCTCTTTAAAAAGCATTATAACATGTAATACAATGCAATTTGTAGCCGAGTTCCACTTGTTCATTACAGAGCATAATGGTGAAATGTTCTTTGCTGTTGCAGGCTTGAGGAGCGGATGTGATTAATAATGCACTCTGTTTATATTTTGGTATTGGACAAAGCAGTGACGGAGAAGAGATGTTCTCTGCTAACAGCAGAGCAATCAAATGGCCTTAAAGAGCCCCTGTCACACAGCAGGCTGAGATTGAATTTTGGTATTGGACAAAGCAGTGACAGAGAAGAGATGTTCTCTGCTAACAGCAGAGCAATCAAATGGCCTTAAAGAGCCCCTGTCACACAGCAGGCTGAGATTGAATTTTGGTATTGGACAAAGCAGTGACAGAGAAGAGATGTTCTCTGCTAACAGCAGAGCAATCAAATGGCCTTAACCTGTTGCCGTCCGCCCGTTGTAATGGAACGGCCGGACGGATGACAGCTATCTACGGGTTGCCGTTACGAGACGGCTTTTTTTCTTTTGCTCGTGCGCGCCCCCTGGTGCGATCACGAGCGAACAACATTAAACACACTGTCCATTGGACAGTGTAGTTTAAACAACATTGTTGCAGGGCAAAGTAAATTGGCTCTGTTCAGTGTGATCGCTGTGACCAATCACAGTAGATCACTAACTGTAAACAATGTTGCTCTTTCTAGCGATATCTCCTCTTCTCTCACACACTGTTCAGCTGTGAGAGAAGGAGACTTTTTTGACAGTGAAAGAATACTGTTTTAAACAGCACATCTTCCAGCACACATTTTACTACAGTGCCAGCCTACTGATTGCCAGCAGCGCCAGCCCTGCCAGCGTCCTGATTGCGGCCAGTACCCTTCTGTCAGTCCGTCAGTGCCTGTCGTTCAGTCCATCAGCGTCCTGATTGCGGTCAGTACATTTCTGTCAAAGTCCTGATTGTGGTCAGTGCCCGCCCTGTCAGTCCGTCAAAGTCCTGATTGTGGTCAGTGAACATCTGTCAATCTGTCAAAGTCCTGATTGCGGTCAGCGCCCATCTGTCAATCCGTCAGTCCTGATTGCGGTCAGTGCCCATCTGTCAATCTGTCAGAGTCCTGATTGCGGTCAGTGCCCATCTGTCAGAGTCCTGATTGCAGTCAGTGCCCATCTTTCAGAGTCCTGATTGCGGTCAGCGCCCGCCCTGTCAGTCCGTCAAAGTCCTAATTGTGGTCAGTGCTTGTCTGTCAGTCCATCAGAGTCCTGTCAGTGCATTAGAGTCCTGATTGTCAGCAGTGCCAGCCCCAATCAGAGTTGTGCCAGCCCAAATCTATCTGCGATTACTATAGTGCCATCCGTCAGTTAGCATCTTGATTTGCAAGCACTGCCAATATAAGTACCACACAGTACCAGTGCCAGCCCCAATCAGTACAAGTGCGGTTTCAGTAGGTACCATTACAGCCCCCACCAGTGTACTAATTGACAGCTTTACCGGTACGGTTTCCAGCGGGTACTCTTACAGCCACATCCAGTATCCTGATTAGTAGCAGCACCAGCACGGTGTGAGCTGTTACTTTTACAACCACAACCAGTAACCTGATTGCCAATTCAGTAGCGCCAGTACAGTCCTGATCACCAGCGAGCAGAAGTACCAGTGACATCCAGCTTTGTAAGTACAAGTAAAAGGAAAGTAAAGCCACCACCAAAAATGTGAAAACAAACCTACTCTAGTGAGGAGGCGTTTCAAATTCTTAGTGTAAGTGATGAGAGTGATGGAGAAACCTCACAGTCAGATTCAGGATCAGAGTATGAACCTGTGGAAAGTAGTGGTTCAATATCCACCTCTGATTCGGATTCTGAAGTTGTCCCATCTAAAAAGAGCCAGGCGTGCTGTGCCAGTCATCACACATCCAGCTGAAATGTAGCAGGCAAGCACTAGCACTGCAGTGCATCCTCATCAAATTGCAAGCAGCAGTAGTGCGGTAATCCATCATCAGCCACCCAGAATTAGGCCCCAGAGAGCACGTACTAGTGTGCCAGAGGGACTTTCAAATCCATTGTGGCTACCCTCTACTTCAGCAACGCCTGTCCTCCCCCCATTTACTGCCCACCCAGGAGTTCAGGCTGAGACTGAGAATCTTACAGCTATCCAATTTTTTAATTTGTTTTTTACTGAAGAACTTTTCAGTTTAATTGTGCACCAAACAAATCTTTAATACCAACAATTTATTGCAACCAATCCCAATTCCTGCTATGCCAGACCATTTGAGTGGAGACCTCTCACTGTTCCTGAATTCAAAACTTTTCTCGGTCTAACGCTGAACATGGGACTCACCAAAAAAAATGTACTTCAGTCATATTGGTGCACACAGCCAATCCATCACATGCCCCTGTACTCTGCTACCATGTCCAGGACCAGATATACAATGATAATGAGGTTTCTCCATTTCGGTGATAATTCAACTTGCCCTCCCAGAAGTGACCCCAGATATGACAAGCTCCACAAAATTAGGCCACTTATCAATTTTTTCACCACAAAATGTTCACAAATATATACCCCCCAGCAAAATATCTGCGTAGATGAATCCCTTGTACATTTTACAGGCAGGCTTGCCATAAAAAAGTATCTCCCCAGTAAACGTGCCAGGTATGGGGTGACGTTTTACACACTTTGTGACAGAAGAACTGGCTACACATATGATTTTCGTGTTTATGAAGGGAGAGAGAGCCAGCTGGAGCCCCCTGGATGCCCATCTTACATTGGAAGCAGTGGAAAAATTGTGTGGGACCTACTATCACCCTTACTTCATCAGGGATACCATCTCTATTTGGACAATTTTTATGCAAGTGTGCCACTGTTCAAGCATCTCTTCCTCCAAAAAACCCCAGCCTGCGGTACAATGCGACCAAATCGCATTGGCTTTCCCCAAAATTTAGTCCACAAGAAGCTGAAAAGGGGGGAGTCAGCCAGTATGAGGAATGACAAACTTTTAGCCCTTAAATGGAAGGACAAACGGGACGTTTATGTACTTTCATCTATACATCCAGATACCTCAGTGGAAGGTCAGGGACATTATGGTGTGTTGCCAAAGCCTCTTTGTATCCAGGAATATAATCTGCATATGGGTGCTGTAGATTTTAATGACCAGATGCTGCAGCCCTACCTGGCAACTAGAAGATCAAAGTACTGGTACAAAAAAAGTTTCAATATATCTTTTCCAATTGGCTATGTATAACTCATTTGTGATTTATAAATCTGCGGGAAGATCTGGCTCTTACCTACAATATCAAGAGGAAATTATTACAGCTCTGATTTACCAGCAAAGCCCTAATCCTGAAAGGTTTCAGTCCGATGCAGTTAGTAGCCTGCATGAGAGACATTTCCCTGATGTTGTTCCTCCTAACGAAGTAGACCGAACACCCCAAAAAAGATGCAGAGTGTGTAGCAAACATGGAATAAGGAGTGACACACGTTACTATTGTCCCTATTGTCCCTCAAAACCTGGCCTCTGCATTAGAGGCTGCTTCCGCCTCTACCATACCTCACTGAGATATTAGTGTAGGTATATGGTGTTCCTGCCTGCTGCCCTGACGAATAATTTGCCTGAATATTGATCTGCTTGCTTCCTGAACAGACCCTTGCTTGTTTATTGACCATGTTTCTGCCTGCTGCCTGGACTGATTCTTTGCTTGGATACTGACCATGTCTCTGCCTGCCACTTTAACTGACCTTTGCCTGGATACTGACCATGTCTCCGCCTGCCACCTGAACTGACCTAGGACTGTTTATAGACCACGTTTGTGCCTGCTGCCTGGACTAATTATTTGCCTTGATACTGACCACGTCTCTGACCGCCACGTTAACTGACCTTTGCCTGGATACTGACCATGTCTCTGCCTGCCGCCTGTACTGACCTAGGACTGTTTATTGACCACGTTTGTGCCTGCTGTCTGGACTGATTCTTTGCCTGGATACTGGCCATGTCTCTGCCTGCCACGTTAACTAACTTTTGCCTGGATACTGACCATGTCTCTGCCTGCCGCCTGTACTGACCTAGGACTGTTTATTGACCACGTTTGTGCCTGCTGTCTGGACTGATTCTTTGCCTGGATACTGGCCATGTCTCTGCCTGCCACGTTAACTAACTTTTGCCTGGATACTGACCATGTCTCTGCCTGCCGCCCGTACTGACCTAGGACTGTTTATCGACCACGTTTCTGCCTGCTGCCTGGACTGATCCTTTGCCTGCATACTGACCAGATCTCTGCCTGCCGCCTGAACTGATCTGTCTGCTGCTTGTAGTGATCCATCTGCATGTCCCACTGACTGTTCCAGCCAAAACACCAGTCCCAGCCATCCTCTGCTGACAACTGCACTTCTGGAACCACAGGTACGGTTTTGTTTACCCTTTGTTCAGCTTCATGTAGGTTATCATGGTGCTCCTTGGAATTTTGGGCCCCTCTATGTGGCTAGGCCGCAAAAAAGTCTGACATGTGTGGTATCCCCATACTCAGGAGGAGTAGCACAATTTGTTTTGGGGTGTAATTCTAAGGATTTCTATGCTGTGCGTTAGCTATATCGTGTTAATTCACAACTTTGTGTAGAAATTTTTTTTTCCCTTTCCTCATTTTCTAAAAACTTGTGGCAGGAAAAGGAAGTTGTAAAAAAACTCACCATGCCTCTTATTAAATACCTTGGGGGACTTGCTTTCCAAAATTGGATCATTTTGTCGGTGTTTCTACTGCGCTGGCATGTTAGGGCCTCTAAAAACGCAATAGGTAGTCAGGGAATCAAATGTGTAATTTATGCCCCTTGAAAGCCTCAAGGTGTTCCTTGAATTTTGGGCCCCTCTATGTGGCTGGGCTGCAAAAAAAGTTTGACATGTGTGGTATCCGCATACTCAGGAGGATTAGTAGAATGTGTTTTGAGGTGTTTTTCTAAGGATGTCAAAGCTGTGTGTTACAAATATCATATAAATTGTCAACTTTGTGTAAAAAAAATAATAATAATTTTCTAAAATTCTGTGGCAAAAAATGAAATCTTCAAACACTCAGCATGTTTTTTTTATCAAATACCTTTGGGTGTCTTCTTTTCAAAATGGGGTAATTTTGTGGGTGTTTATTCTCTCTTGGTACTTCAGCGCCTCCAAAAATGTGATAGGTAGTCAAAAAAACAAAAGTGCAACTTATGTCTATTCAAAACCTCAAGGTGCTTTTTGGGGTTTGGGCCCCTCTATGTGGCTAGGCCGCAAAAAAGTCTTACATATTTGATATCCCCATACTCGGAAGGAGTAGCAGAATGTTTTTGGGGGGTACAATTTTATGTGTGCCCATGCTGTGTGTTAGGCATATCTTTTTAATCAAATTTACTCTGCAAGGCATATCTTTTTAACAGGCAACTTTTTGTAAAAAAAAAAAAAGAAGAAGTTGCTTCATTTTCTGTGAACGTTTACCAAAAAAATTAAACCTAGAAAACACTCAACATGCACATTATCAAATACCTTGGGGTATCTTCTTTCTATAATGGGGTCATTTTGTGGGGCTTTCTACTGTCCTTGCATTTCGGGGCCTCAAGAAATGCGATAAGCAGTCAGGGCACCAGGGTTGATACAATTCAAATATATATACCATAGTCTGTGGACTATATAACTTTCACACATTGTAATTAATTGACACTTAATTCACACACAAAGAAATGTAGCAGAATACATTTTGGTCTAAATTTATGAAGAAAGATTATTTATGTGCAAATTTGCATAGCTTAACATAGGGAAAACAGTTTTTTTTCAAAATTTTTGGTACTTTTTCCTTACTATAGTAAAAAATTAAAACCCCAGTGGTGATTAAACACCACCAAAAGAAAGCTCTATCTGTCCCCAAAAAAGGATATAAAATTCATTTTGGTACAGCATTGTATGGCTGAATAATTGTCAAAGTACTGAAGCGCTGAATACTGAAAAATGGCCTGGATGGGAAGGGGGTTTAACACCGTGGAAGTCAAGTGGTTAAAGAGCACCTGTCACACAGCAGGCTGAGATTGAACAATGGAGCATAGTAACTGTTCAGGAAAAGGTAATAGAATACAGGCAGCACATGAGGAATATTAATAGCTAAAAAAAATGATACTATTATAATAATCTGAATGTTCCAGAGCACCAAGATTGGAAAGAAGTGGAATAAAAGCACTGGAGCCGCAAGGTTTGTCTTAATGGTGTGGTTGGCCATTTAGGATGTGAAAGAGTCAATATAGATCAGGGTTAGTCAAACTTCAGCCCTCCAGCTGTGGTGAAATTACAAATTCCTTCATGCATCTGCCTCTGGGAATAATGCCTGTGGCTATCTTGCAATGCCTAATGGGATTTGTAGTTCCACCATACCTGGAGGGTCAAAGTTTGCCTTACCCTGGTATAGGTGAACTGACTACTGGACAGGCAGCTTCTACATTCCAGGGGATCTCCATGGTTTGTGATGTCATATTGCAGGATTGCAAATTGAAATACCACACTCTAATAGTCCACATAAATCTATATTCGATATAGGGTTGAGGAGACAGTATAGAAACAGCCAACACGTTTCAAGGGCTCATACAGATACCCCCTTTATCAGGGCTTACTAAGGGAGAACATGTATCAGGACTGTGATGGCTTGACATTGGAAACCGTTTTGTCCAGTCTTGGAGAATACATAGAGCTCTTCAGCCGTTGATATGGCAGCCCAAGCATCAAGATTGCCACTTAGAGATTGAATGTGATGGACATGAGTCTTTTTTTAACATCATTGAATGTCGTGGAACTACTGTATATGTGCTATTTAGCATGTTTGTAATAAAGCTTTTTACTCTTCATCTTGTTTGTTTTCATTATGGTGGTGAATGTGATTTACTTGCTGCTGCCCTGTGCATTAAGTTCATGGTTCTGGTGGCTGGCTTGCCTGCACCAGGGAAATGCATGACACTGTGCGAAAATTTGAAGGTACCCCTGACAAAGCCACCACGGCACCATGCTTGAGAAAGACTGACCTATCTGATATTATTATTGTGTGCCTTGGAAATATGTAAATATGCAAGAAACTGTCCAGGCCACTTTCTAGATTATAGTTTTGATAACTAAGCTCTTCATTCAGCATCATCTGCTTGTTAGAAAGTTTTTTAAATTCAATCATTTTTATTTCATTTTTCAGCATAAGTATAGCATCTGTATAAGGTAAATATGAACAATAAGGTACAGCACAGAAACAAAATTGGGATACACAATACAAGGAACAAAATAACGAAGGTGTTACAAAGTTTTGAAATAATTATAAACTCCATAGCATATTTTTCAAAACTGGTGACCTGTATTTCCAGGAGCTTTGTATGTAAGAAACTTTGTCTTTAAAAGAGTAAACACATGAAACAAAATATGAACTGAAAGTGTCTGATATATTGCACTTCAAAAGGATTATTAAAGCCTCGTGTTTTTTTGCATATATCTATGCAAAAAAAAAGGTGAACAAAAAGGGGTTAAAACTTACCTGCGTCTCCGCCACATGCTCTAATCTGAAGATTCTCGGGGGGCCGCAAAGCATCATGGGGCGGGTGCATGCGCAGTAGCAGATCTTCAGATGGGAGAAGAGGAGAGACACAAGGTAAGTCAATGGAGGCAGCATTTACCCGCACAGATTGCTTGGGACAGGAAGAGAGAGGAGTCAGTGCTGGATCGGAGACATGCACCAGCACTGGAGGGACTCCTGAAAACTACAGGAAAGAAGATGAATGGATCAAGAGGCATCATTTAAGGTAAGTCCTTACACTAGCATTGGTTTAATGTCACGTTAAGCCTAAAATCACATGCCTATTCCTGTATATGGATCCTGGCTCCATTCTATCACCAGGATAGATCATTATTATTCAGCTCTTTCTAGTGGTAAGTTGTGGTATTACCTGCAATGATGGACAATGAACACACTGCAGCAAAACACTGGGGTACAGCAAACAAAAACTGAATACAAAATTAAATATACACCAGCGTTGTCTCACTATCAGACTCTTATAATCCCTTGTACAGCATCAGAGACTGTTGCAATGCTGGAAAAGTGTTGACCAGTAATCTTGATTGAGCCGTGCTTCTGCTGCAGTGGAGGTTGATGATCTGGCTATGCTGCCTGGTAGGGGTGACTGGATCACAAAACTGGCTGCGCACAATAAAAACAAATCTCCAGGTAAAACAGTTTCCTTATAAGTAGTTAACTGCATGTTTAGCTGCTTGCCTGGTAGATAGGAACACACTAATTACAGCCGAAATCCAGGCAGATGTAAAAGACACAAATAAATGCAGCTTTGTATTCATTAATATATACCTAAATGTATTTTTTTTTAAATGTAAAACAGTGCAAGTACCTTCATATGACTGGCATCAACCTCCTGCAGTTCCTCTGTAACAGAGCTCAGAAAGGGGAAGGGAGAAGAGCAGCTGATAGGATGAGCTCATTAGTGTGATGTGTTAATTAGTGTGATTGAGCCTTGTGTCACTGTGCAGGATCTTGGTTGTACCCATTGGCCTTGAGAACTCACCAAATAAAAATAAAGCCCCTCTTCATGAACAACTACACAGCCTTTACTGCCCACCAAGGATCTGGCATTTGAAAGTCGAATGACATGTGCCAAAGCTTAACTGGAAGACTAACACAAGCACTTGACAGCACCACATGGCACTTTCAGCAGTATTGTCATGCTTCCAGGGCCGGTACAGTAGGGCTGGGAAGGAGCAGCATTAGAGGCCTGTAATGCCCCACTGCTATGCACTTGTGCTGCAGGGAAAAGGCTGAGTGGACCAGAGCAGGAAAAATGACAGCTCACCAGCTCTTAAGGTGCCCATACACCTTACAATTATCTGCAGATTTTCTGTGGTCAGATGGAAAAAGTGCAACGATTGGCCCAGGTGGAGATTACTCCATCCACACAGTGTAGCGTAGATGGAGGAATCTGTTGCACCTTTTCCATCTGACCACAGAAAATCTGCAGTTAATTGTAAGGTGTTTGGCCAGCTTTATCCAATGCCCCAGTTAACACCCAGAGCACACAACTTGCAATTAGCAAATCCAGAATGACAAAAAGGAACGTCCGCACGGACAGTGCTCTACTATCAGCCTGCTTTATTAAATATGCATTGAAAAGCAATTGTGTGTTTCAGACAGAAACCCTTATTGATTAAAAACTTCTGTCTGAAACGCGTAAGCGCATTTTACTGCATATTTAATCAAATTGGATCTTTTAAAGAGGATTCTCCTGGAAGTGCTGATGTTTCTTTTTGCCTTTCTAGGAGGTAAAAGCAGAGTGATGTTGCTCCTACATTGTTCCGTCACTAGGATAGGGATGTGTTCTTTGGACCAAGCTGTATAGATAAGGAGGATAAGGTTTTTTTTATGCTGTCTGGCAGAGGTGCTTGCATAAGGCGGCTAGTCGAAATTGTTTGCACATAAAACAGTTCATATACACAGCAAAAACATTATGACCACCTGCCTAATATTGAGTAGGCCCCCCCCTTTGCTGCCAAAACAATCCTGACCTTTCGTGGTATGAACTCCACTAGACCTCTGAAGGTATGCTGTGGTATCTGGCACCAAGCCATCAGTAGTAGATCCTTTAAGTCCTGCAAGTTGTGAGGTGGGGCCTCCATGGATCAGACTTGTTTTTCAGCACATCCCACAGATGCTCGATTGGATTGAGATCTGTAGACCAATTTGGAGGCCAAGTCAACATCTCAAAGTCGGTGTGTTTCTTAAACCATTCTTGAACGATTTTTTCAGTGTGGCAGGGCACATTATCCAGCTGAAAGAGGCCACTGCCATCAGGAAATACTGTTTCCATGAAGGGGTGCACTTGGTCAGCAAAAATGTTTAGTTAGGTGGTACTTGTCAGGACCGAAGGTTTCCCAGCAGAACATTGCACAAAGCATCACACGGCCTCCATCAGCTTGCCTTCTTCCCATAGTGCATCTTGGTACCCAGGTAAGCAACGCACACACTCTTGTCCAGCCACATGATGTATAAGAAAGCATGATCCATCAGACCAGACCTTCTTTCATTGCTCCATGGTCCAGTTCTGATGTTCACATACCCATTATAGGCACTGTTGGCAGGCGACATGGGTCAGCATGGGCA
The DNA here is from genome assembly GCF_000935625.1 of Nanorana parkeri. NCBI lineage: Eukaryota > Metazoa > Chordata > Amphibia > Anura > Dicroglossidae > Nanorana > Nanorana parkeri. Next base: position 573,350 of record NW_017306304.1, read on the forward strand.
CCCTGACTGGTCCGAGACTACGCAACTCCATATGCAACAAACTGCGATGCACTGTGTTCAAACACCTTTCTATTGGAACCAACATCAACTTTTTCAGCAATTTGAGCTACAGTAGCTCTTCTATTGGATTGGTCTACACGGGCCAGCCTTTGCTCCCCAAATGCATCAATGAGCCTTGGCCGCCCATGACCCTGTTGTCGCTTCACCAGTTTTTCTTCCATGGACCATTTTTGGTAGGTACTGACCACTGCAGAGCGGGGAACATCCCACAAAATCTGCAGTTTTGGAGTTGCTCTGATCCAGTCGTCTACCCATCACAATTTGGTCCTTGTTAAAGTTGCTCAGATCCTTACGTTTGCCCACATTTCCTCTTCCAACACATCAACTTTAGGGTCAAAATGTTCGCTTGCTGCCTAATATATCCCACCCACTTCCAGGTGCCATTGTAATATACCCCACCCACTTCCAGGTGCCATTGTAACAAGATAATCAATGTTATTCACTTCACCTGTCAGTGGTCATAATATTCAATTGTAAATTAACTTGTTTGCATAGAGTTCACCTTTAACGAAACCTTCAATATCTGATGCCCGACTTGTTACCTACATATGCATACATACATACATACATCTAGAAAGGGCAGAGATGGGTTCTTTTGCCTGACTCATTCCTTCAGAGTTCATTGCTGAAAGATGATCCCAGCACTTAGACTTTACAACTCCAACATAAAAGCGCTGGAACCACCAGTGTTTAATAGTAAAGCAAGCCCTATTGTCAGTCTGATGATTGCACAGATTTTGTAGCTTCACTTTCCTGGCAGGCTGTAAAATTTAAAAGGAAGTTCGACAGCAGACTTAAAAATAAGGATTTATTTCATTTGAAACAATACAAAATAAAGCCTCAATTAAAGCAGTGGGGACATATTGTTTAAAAGGCAAAAGAAAATGAAAAAAGACCGTCGCCAACTGTAAGCTGATCTGTGTACTGTAATGTTATTTACATGCAATAACTGCAACCTGCTGAAGTTAGTGATCGTCATCAGGAGGTCTATGGTGACTAAAGTGGTTAGTAACACTGCTTCCATATGCTGAACCATTACAACAGAATATATAGCATCTGAGATGTTTCAAGCATAAATGACGCCAACAGGTTTTACTGATGCTTTCTGCCAATGTCCAATTTTAGGCTTCGTTCACACAGAGCGTTTTCTAGCACTTTTTCTGCCCTAAAAAAACGCTCAAAAAATCCCATTTCTTTCTATAGCCCTGTTCAAATCTGAGCGTTTTGTCGCAATAAGCAAAACGCCTGTTGCTGGAAAAAGTACAGCTTTTTTTTTGGCATATTATAGCTCGTTTTGGCCACATAGACTTAATAGGAAATGATGGAAAGCGCCCGTTTGCTGTTTTTATGCGCTTTTTCTCATTAACATCAATGAGCTACAATCTGCTCACAAAAACATGCTTTTTGCCGTATGCGCATAAAATGCACAAAAACGTGCATCAAAAACAAGCAAAACGCCGTCGCCTAGGTGTGAACCAGGCCTAATAATGCTGACACAATTGCAGCTTGCAGTTGGGTTGGGGTGAATGAAGCTGCTCCTAGGCAAAGACAACAAACTTACAGTGAGGAAAATAATGATTTGATCCCCTGCAGATTTTGTAAGTTTGCCCACTTACAAAGAAATGAAAGGTCTCTCATTTTTATCATAGGTGTATTTGAAATGATAGAGACAGATATTAACCAAAAATCCAGAAAAAAAAAAAAACACACGATACAAATGTTATAAATTGAGTTGCAGTTCAATGAGTAAAATCAGTATTTGATCCCCTACCAATAAACAATAATTCTGGCTCCTCCCACATACTGGCCATGTGTTACACAGATTAGTCCTGTCAATTTAAGAAGGTGCTCCTAATGACAACTCGTTATGTAAAAAAATAAAATAAAAAAAAGACACCTGTCCACAGAATCTGTCTTCCATTCAAACCTCACCACCATTGGCAAGATCAAAGAACTGTCAAAGGACGTTAGGGACAAGATTGTAGACCTGCACAAGGCTGGAATGGGCTACAACACTATCAGCAAGAAGCTTGGTGAGAAGGAAACAACTGTTTGAGCGCTTACAAAAGGAATACAAAATAACCATCAAATCGCCCTCGGTCTGGAGCTCAATGCTCCAAGATTTTGCCTCATGCGGTAAGGATGGTCATGAGAAAAGTGAGGGATCAGCCCAGAATAGAGGCCAATGGACGGGGCCATGTATTGCAAAATCTTGGATTAAAACCTTTCCTCAGCCAGAACACTGAAGATGGGTCATGGATGGGTCTTTCAGCATGACAGTGACCCAAAACATACTACCAAAGCAACAAAGCAGTGGCTCAAGAAGAAGCACATTAAAGAGTGGAAGCTCTGGAGGAAGCTGAAACTTCGAGTTGCCAAGCGACAGCCCAACCCTAAGGATTTAGAGAAGATCTGTAAAGAAGAGTGGAGCAAAATCCCTCCTGAGATGTGTGCAAACCTGGTGACCAACCACTTGGAGAAACCCTTGTTGGCAAGCACAAAGTCATGTTTTGCTTGGGGATCAAATACTTATTTTACTCACTGAACTGCAATTCAATTTATAACATTTGTATCATGTGTTTTTTCTGGATTTTTGGTTGATATTCTGTCTCTATCATTTAAAATACACCTATGATAAAAATGATAGACCTTTCATTTCTTTGTAAGTGGGCAAACTTACAAAATCTGCAGGGGATCAAATCATTTTTTTCCTCAGTGTAAAGGATAATTTAAGTCAATGGACCTGCAGGAGCGTGTACAGCAGAGTTTAAAACTTTAGGGGGAAGTGGCTGGGTATGGGTGGCAACAAAGGATAATTATACAGAAGTACAGTTATCCTTTAAAGAGACCTTGCCTTGCATTTCACAAATCGAATAAACATTTACACTGAAGTGCAGGGATGGCAAATGTACATAGTTTGTATGTGCTCCAGGAGCTCTCCAACCTGGCTGCATTATGCATCCAGACCCTTAAAGTTCTCCAACATTCCTCAGCATCTGAAAGCTATAGTATGCTGCCCCTTTCCAGTATCCAATGTTGAGGAAGATGAAGAAGTCATGGGCCTGGATGTAGAGTGTCCCTGGGTTTGAAGGCTCTAGGACTTTACACAGAATAAATGTACTGTACATTATGACATCCCTGCATTTTAATGCCAATGTTAGCTTTACTTGATGCCAAAAGTCCATGGAGGTCAAAACCATGAACTGCATGCTTGTTCAGGCCTGTAACTAAAAAAAAAGCAAATGGGATCAGCAAGTCAGGCAACTAGCATTTTCAGAAGGAGAGGTCAGCAGTGGCAGCCTCCATATATCCATTAGCACATATTTCCTTTAACATTGATTTGGCCCAGCAAGCTCATTAGCTCCTGTGGCAACTCCTAAAAAAAAAAAAAAGAGTCTGTATTCTTTATTCACATCTAATACAGTGTTTGACACACACGTATTTGCATAAAATCCAACAGAGGAATGTCCATTCACAAACTGTAAGCTGAGAGTTGTGTATCTGCAAGATGACAAATTAAAAATGTAAAAAACAGTCTAAATAATCCGGTGTCAGGGTTCATCGCAGAATCTGATGTGTTTGCAAGCCTCCTGGGTTTTAACAAGACGGATTTTCTCAGCTATAGCAACCAACTGTTAACGAAAAAGAAAGAAATTAGAAGGGAACACATCAAAATGATTTTCTTAAAAGTAAACTATCAGAATAAGGATATGTGTGCTGTCCCTGCCTATTGTAATTATCCTTCTGGACCACGGACAGGGAGGTACAGATCAGGTATCCTGACACATAAGATCCTTTCACTGTCCAGTCACAGGGTGGGGGAGGGAAAAGACCTGTAATTGTTACTGAACTGTGTATATATATATATATATATATATAATTAGTTTCTGTGTATTTAGCTATTTGCGTGGAGTTCAGCTTTGAAGGTACTCAATTCTCTCTCTCTCTCTCCCCGCCCATCACTGCATATCCGGGGCGTCAGGCGATCGGAATTCTACACTGCTGTATATATGTATGTACAGTTGTGCTCATAAGTTTACATACACGGACAGAATTTATGATTTCCTTAGGCTCGGTTCACATCTAGGTGTATCGAATATGCGCGTGTGACGCGCATTTTTACCGCGATTCGCGGTAAAAAAAAAAACGCACGTCGAACACGCGTTTCCGATGGCTTCTTGGCTGTATCCCAATGGAAACGCTCGACAAAAACGCCGCAAAGAAGCTCATGTACCTTTTCAGGCGTAGGCCGCTTTGTAGCGCGTTCAGACGGGCTGAAAAACGGCAAGGTGTGAACCATACCCATCGAAAACAATGGGATTTTCATGTTTGAGCGTTTTGTAGAGCGTTCGTAGAGCGTTGAACGCGCTACAAAACATACAGGTGTGAACCAGGCCTTATGGTATGTGTGGAGCCTCATCCACACATACCACAAAAGACTTCAAGCTGTCATTGATGTTAAAGGGGGCAACACACCGTATTAAGAACTGGGGTGTGTAAACTTTTGATCAGGGTCATTTGGGTAGTTTCTGTTGTCATTATGATTGAAAAAGAGTAAACACAGTTGATTGATAATAAATGGCTTCAGCCAAACACTACCCACGAGTGACAGAAAGGTTTTCGTGTGATCATTCATATTCTCTGAAAAATGGCCAGGAAATCATAAATTCTGCCAGGGTACGTAAACTTATGAGCACAACTGTATATATAATGGTAACCCAGTAGCATGATATCAGGGAGTCATTACGTTCTAGAGTGGCCCTGACTAGAAGCTCTGCAGCTCACGCTAATTGTAGCTTGGGTGGGGTTCTACAGTGCATACTGTTAAAAGGGCTGCAGCCTATAAAATGCAGCACTACACAACAATCTTCTTTAATAGAGATTTTATATTCTTAAGTGCAGTAACCTGGAGCAATTCATCAAAATCCATCTTGTGCTGGTCTCCCTTTAGCAGAGTGAATAGTGATTTGTTTCAGTGAGTTATTACAATTAAGATTGTCAGAAGCAGCTCTGCAGTGTACACTGCTTTATTTGACTGGGCTAATCTCAATATAGAGATCAGGAAAGTCAGACTACTCAGAATTTTTGATTTGTATATCATTTCACAGTCATTAAATAAAATTAATGAAGCAAAAGGGTCAGCATAACAGTCAGGCAACTAGCATTTTGAGAAAGAAATGGCAACAATGGTACACAATTCTATCATGACAAAAAACTGCTTCTTGTAGAACAGGTTAAAAAACACTCAACAGTTGTTTACTGTATTATGTACCCTACCTAATGTCAAAACTCAATAAAAGCTTTGAAACGAAAAAACACTCAACAGACCTCCTATCACATATATATACATACATACATACATACATACATACATACATACATACATACATAACAAAACTTACCTTTTCAGTCCCTCTCTTCTTTTCACGAGGTCTGTTCAGTTTTGCCTGCCTGTCCACCAAGATCTTCTGCCAGTATCGCTGCTCATTGTCTCCTAAAGGAAGATAAAAGGATTCTGGGATTGGAATTTACTAGTGACCATTCATTTGGTTCAGGCTGGGAATCAATGAGAGCTCTAGATAGGGTTAAACCCCCCAGTATACATACAGAATATGGAATTATGCAGAATTAATACAAGTACAAGCAACTTAGTCTAGTAAAGGAAGGGTTCAATTAAAGGGCACTGTGACATATGGCTACTATACTGGCTGGAACCCAAACAGAAGCAGGAAATGCTTTATTTCTTACTATAGACCAAAATCCTATGGAACATTATTATTTCTCCCAGCTTTCCAGACAAATAAAATTTACTATAGACTATACGAAATAGCTTTCAGTTTATATTTTACTTAATTTGTGCATTTCCCAGAGGTCTCTTTAAAAGGAAAAAAAAAATTCAAAATCAGTCTTCACATATAAAAGGCACATCAGCAAACACTACCTGACCAAACGTTACAAATCCTGAGTGGCACTATGGCCATCATGGTACAGCTAGGAGTCTAACATGTTTATGGGCCAGAGTAAGCATGCACTGGACCACCTTCCATTTAAACCTGACTTTTTGGCAACTGCCAGAATTGCCAGTCCAGGCTTAATGCTGATCTGCGAGTGAACATAATTGGTCATATGATGCTTTTGCAGTCATCTCTTTCCGTATGTGCAGCACTAGATTTACATTTCTCGATAGACGGTCATTCTACTTTTTTGAAGCAGGTAGTGTGCAGACAGATGCCTAAAGCTGCATGTCCAAGGGCTTTCTAGGTTGAAGGTGAAACAAAAAGAGATCTAAGTAACACCTTTGCGTGTAATTTTGTTTTGGGAAACCACAATGTTTTAACAGTTGTGCCTTTCTACAGCTTTATCACAGTTCATTATATTTTACAATGAAATGCATTACATAAACATTTCTATGGGCTAGAACGAGAAAACAGCTGCCCACAGATGCCATTTACATAGAAGGTTTAAGGTTGTATGTGTAAAGTAGATGGACCCTTACTAGAATATCCATAAGCTATTGCTGTGCTAGTGTTTCTTCAAGCCTATACCCTGCTCGGCAGGTGATTGATGTCCTTTACCATTTCCTTACCGGTAAGGATTTGAAGATTCCAGTTGTGCTTGCTCTGCAGCTCAGATCTTGCTTTCAGGACAGCTTGAGCCTCTTCAGGAGTCTTAAAGCGAACATGACACTCTGTATCCTCCTCCAGCATATCTACATACACCACTTCAGACACTGCAGATAATATCTCCTGGGAAAAAAAATATAGTTTGATGGATATTAATGGATAGTGAATAACATGACTTGACCATTACAACTGGAAGTGAAAAGCAACTGCTGCTTTATTCTCATTTACAACTAAAGCCAATTCCATGGTACAGCCTACCTACAGAATGGCCCTGATTTTTTTGCCTGGCATTCAGCACCTACAGTTGCCAGTATGCCCAAATGTTACCCAAACTGAAGCCACACCACCTAACGTGTTAGCCAGGGACAACCTAGGTATAAAACCTTAAAAAAATTAAAAAGCAAGTAGCTGCAAAGCGTGTGTAAAACATGTATCAATTAATAAATACAGAAATCCCATATAGGTCATCGAGGAGCCCAATGAAATGTAAACACCACGTAAACATGTATACATAATAATGTAAACTAATTTGAACTTAAAATCTTAGCAATGGCACCGACCTGGTGCAGTTTCTATGGATACTACACAAAACATTCTAAACAATACAAACATAAGTGCCGTCATTAAACAAGAACACTGAGCAAATGTTTTATTAACCCTGCTACCCCCAAACTGCAAGGGTTAAGTGCTCATTTTTATCTAGGTGCTACAAAAAAAAAAAAAAAATTATACTCACCAGAACCGTGTAGCCGGCTTTTTCTTAGACCGATCCCCCGCCCCCCATCATGTTCTATACACAGTGTTTGGACGCGAGGACCCTGAGGAACATTCTAATGCTGCAGCTTAGCAGGAGAAAGACTTGACCGGTTCAGTGGTTCGGGTGAATTAACGAGAAATTAACCCTTGCAGTGCATGGGGTAGCCCCACTGCAAGAGTAAATCAAAGTTTTGCCCAGAGTTCTTTAAAGAAGTGAAAAGTGGGGAAAAAAATTGCCAAACTAGTTAGATCCCGGGAAGTCGATACTCATATAATAATGCCGAAGGTATTGTGGGCATCCACTGATTATAATGCTGCAGTAATGTATTGTGGGCATTCACTGATTATAATGCTGAAGTAAGGTAGTGTGGGCATCCACTGATTATAATGCTGCAGGTATTGTTGGCATCCTCTGATTATAATGCTGCAGTAAGGTAGTGTGGGCATCCACTGATTATAATGCTGAAGGTATTGTTGGCATCCACTGATTATAATGCTGAAGTAAGGTATTGCGAGCATCCACAGAATAGCTTCACATGTATCGTGGTATGTAACCACTTTGTCAGCACCCTTACATTTTAAACAACTCCACATTCATGTTACTACAAGTGAAGTTCTCTCTTCATGCCCACTGCATACATACCGGAATATGGAAGGGACAACGCACAGTGCAAAATCATGTAACAAGTAGCTACAGTCACATCCACAGTCCTAATGGGAATTCTGGTAAATGACTTATAAGGATTATTATATTAAACTTTGACTAAGGTAAACTTAGAGGATTTGCTATCATAATGTTTCTATTCCAGTAATTTGAAGAGACTTTCCCATACGTTTGCTTGCATACAAATGTTTAAATAAAAAACAGAACTCTTCAGGCTTTTCTAAGATGGATTATACAGCTACAAATGTTAAAGGGCAAGAAATGTAGAGGATTACTCACCTTAACATGTTTACGGACTGGCAGAGGATCTGAGCATGTGATCTTCACAATGACGCCACATACAAACTGGGGTCCCAGGTTTTCGTTCTTTGTACTATTTACTGTCAGATAAATGAGGAAAAAAATAGGAAAATGTGAAGAGAAGAAGCTGACAAAATAGAATGCAATGAAACTGGAAGACAATAAACAGGGCTAAAATTGGGACATTTGTAAAATGACTTCACTGACGAGTTCACTAGCGTGCATTTTAAAAAACAGAACTGTAGACCAAAATAGGAGATGCCACTTTAATCCAGTTCTATATCCATTACAAATCCTTAAATGTGTTTTTCAAGAGTACCAGATTTGTCTTTATATTATGCACCTGTAATGCCCCATTATATAGCAGTATTTAGACTGGGAGAAAAAGGGGCGCCACTACAAACCAATCATACTGCAGCGGTAGGCAACCTTGGCACTCCATTTGTTGTGGAACTGCAAGTACAATGAGGCATTGCAAAACTCTGGACAGCCACAGACATGACTCCCAGAGGCATCAAAGAATTTGTTGTTTCACTACAGCTGGTCTGCCAAGGTTGCCTACCCCTGCTCTACTGAACTGCAGTGCTTTCCATTTAACAAAAGGGAACATGCTGACATGAGGAGCAATTGCAGGGTAGACTTAACAGTGAGCTGCTGCTCCTTCACTAATAAACTACATACAGGCTGGAATAGTCAGTGACCAAGCTGTAGCATATTAGCTGAGGACGGGAAAAGAAAGACAAGACCTGGCTGTGCTGTCTGGTATGTGTGCATAGATCAAAAGACTTACTGCACAGAAAATACAAATGTTTCAGCAAATAATGCAGTATGCATGTTCACATGTTGATCTACCTTTGCTGTTAAGGTTTTGCCCACTTGGTTCAGTTTCCATCCCTCCTGTAGAAGGACAGCCGTTTTCATTTAGTGACTTTTTGAGGGACGCCATGCTGGCTCGCTGAAGAGACAAGTATTCGGTTTTCAGGTCCAACCATTCTTTTCTAGGGTGAACAAAGGACATTTGCTAAAAAAACTACCATTTAAAACACAATTCCTCAGCACATTTCCCTGCAGAAACAATGTGCCAGGCCCACTTACAACAAAGTCTTAGGTTACCAAGTCACTATAGTGCCTTTCCACTTTACTTATCAAGTTGCTGTGCAATATGGTTTGGTGTATTTCACAAACAAATTAAAAAATAATATAAAAAGAAACATGTCTAGAGAGGCTGCTAATGCTGTCCTGACAGCCTGTCATTGGCTTCAATAATGTAAGTGACTGATCTGGAACAAGTAGGCGGTCAGAATTCTTGATCTCTATACTTGTTGCAGGTCATTACTATAGCAAATTCAGAAGCCTTGAAAAGCCTGTATAATAATGGCTGCGTGCATCATTCCGACAACCAGAACTTTCCCTGGGATGTCAAGGTTCAATATCTGGCCTGATGCAGGGTATTCAACCCCCGAAAACTTGGCTTGTTCCTAGAAATCAAATGACATTTATCAACAATGAGAATGCATGGAGATAGAACCATGCCTGAAACACACTGGACACCAGTGATTGTGGAAAATTGATTTTCAGAGAGCACTCAATAAGGGATAATTGATGTGTATCTTCCTGTTTGAAAAAGTAGAAAGCACTGGCCCTTCACAATTCCTAGCGTCAAATCTTCTTTATTGACATGATCACTTTGCTTGCCTTAAGGAAGGAACCGGATAGGGTTCCGAAATGCTGCCATAAACCGAGACCATCGTGATTATATATCAATAAAGATTGGACGCAAGGCATTTTGGAGTGCTAGTGGTTTCTACTTTTTCTTATGGATTGATTGGCGGCACCATCTGCTTCCACTGCTGCACCCACCTATAATTATTGGGTTTCAATTGCGGTTAGGAATGCGATAGGAAATAGACGGTGTGTGTTCATAGCCTGTTTGCACCCACTTTAAAGCAGACCTGTAATGACAAAACCATGGGGCTTGCCATTGCGGGACATATTCTTAAAAAAAGGTTACCTGGCTGTTATGCTCACCCACTTTCCTCAGTTCTTGGAGGGTCACAGATTCTGGTTCAGTGTATACATATGCCTTACAGAAATTCAGTGAGTAATGCAAATACATGACACATTAAGACTACAAAATGTAGTTTAAAAAAAAAAAACATGCAAAAAACAAATGCATGTAAGAAACATCCCAAGGCAAGCCCTAAATCTAGACAGACACATCTGACTGTACAATCTCCTTATTACTAACAATTACATATTATTGGAAATAAAAATTGGAAGGATCGCACTCCTAAGTTGGCGATTATTGAATGAGATTGCAGCATGTTTGGATGGCCTAAGACTGTCCATAGTTCGGTTGGTTTCTCCTTACAGCACATTTTCTTTCTGCACTGGTGCACACAGTGAATGGAATGATACCTTTTCTACAGTAAAATGAAATGCTTGTACAATGATTGCAGAGATATTCCAGCATTAGTCACACTGCTTATGAAAACCAGGCAGTGCATGGCTTAACTCAGAGCTAGACAAATCCAAGGAGCCAGGTAGCCAATGCGCCTTAAAAAAAAATATCACAGCTGGCAGCTAGTTTCTGAGATTCTCTCTATGTCATCGTTTCTCAACCCTTTTTTAGTCACAGCACCCTTTAAAAGTATGCAAAATCTCAAGGCACCCCAGTGTGAAATGTCATAGATTTGAGGACCCCACGCAAAAACACACAAAAATGTGGGGTTTCCCCCTTCACATCGAAGGGTCTTTTTAAACTCAAGATTCCCCCTCCCCCATCAAAGTCACCCTTTGCATCAGTAGCCCCCACTTTCATATCAGCTTACCCCCCTTTCACATTGTTGCCCCTTCATATCACAATCCCATTACCAATACATTTTTGAGGCACCCCTGAGGAGGCCAGGAAGCACACCATGTTGAGAAAGGCTGCTCTAGCCGATGTCAATGGAGCTGGCTCCTGGACTGGACAGACTGCCTCCTTAATCCGCCCCCTTGTCATCCGCCCTCGTAAAAATACAGGCGGACCCTTCCCGGCGGGTGGTGATTTTTTTCTGCTCCATAGCCGGCCGATCACTTGTATAACCTCAGGTGGCGGCATGTTGTCTGTTGCCGGTTATCCCCTGCGGTGCCCGGGACCGAGAACACTGGCTCAGTGGCTGCTCTGCTCTGAAGGAAGAGAGATCAGCATTTCCCCCACCGCTGATCTCTCCTCCTCTCTCTAAAGTCGGAAGCAATGTGTATTACATCACTTTCACCTTTAGTTGTTATTTCTCTGGCTGAGAGCCAGAGAAGACGCTGATGAAGCAGATCTCTGTTTCATCATCAGCTTCTTTGGGGGTCCCTAGGTGACATTCTGGGTCTTGTGGACCCCTGATGTCTCCATACAGAGGACCTGTCAATTTTTTCTAGCTATTACATTGGGGGCTTTTTAGCCCTCTATGCGATAGCAATCAAGTTAAGTCTAAACAAAAAGTAAAACAAAAAATGTAAATTAAAGTCTAAAAAAAAAAAAAAAAAAAAA
>NW_017306304.1:585581-634072 GCF_000935625.1 Nanorana parkeri
AGGCACGCGCACGCACTTATATATGTAAATACACGTCGGGCACGCCTACGTGCATGTTACATATCACCGTGAACGGCGCAGTGAGAGCAATAATTCTAGGCCCATCAATCACTGATTACACTAAACTGATGAGCAGTAAAAGCCTTTAAAGCGTCGCCTATGGCCAATTTTAGACATGGTAGTTTTTTGCGATTTTGTGGGCGCACGCAATTTTAAAGCTTGGACATGTTTGGTGTCTATTTACCCGATATGACCCCGTCTTTTATATTTTACCAAAAAATTGGGTGATAAAATGTTTTAGAACATAAGGTAATGAAAACTTTTTTTTTCTCAAAATATGTAGTAAAAAATAAAAACCCCAGTGGTGATTAAATATCACCAAAAGAAAGCTCTATCTGTCCCTAAACAAATGGTATTTAATTCATTTCAGTACAGCGTTGCATGACGGAATAAATGTCAAAGTATCGCAGCGCTGAATACTGAAAAATGGCCTGGCCAGGAAGGGGGTATAAACACCCCGGTCAGCAAGTGGTTAATTGCATATTACTTTGTCCACCCCTGGCTTCACTAATGCCTACATTCGATGCACACATCTCCAAGATCAATTTCAGTAGGACCATTACCAGGTATTTTAGTTATCCTGGAGGTTTCATCATCATCAGCTCTGAGGCCCCATTCACACATAGCGACATACCTTTTGCAGCGGCCGGGATAGCGCGACTGTCGGGGCGACGTTCCAGCGACGGTAGCGCGACCTTCTCCGTCGGGCTCCATTAGAAAAAAGCAAAATCCGCCGAAAAAAGGGTCCCGTAGAAGCGACTTGCGACATGGAGCTAAGACAGCTCCATTGAATATCATTAGCCGGTGACTTCTCGCGATATCGCGCGGCAAAAATGCGCGATATTGCGGCGGAAATCGCGTGATATATCGCTACGTGTGAATGGGGCCTAATACTGCAAATCTGAATGGGGCCTAATACTGCAAAATTTCATAATTTAGACACCTACGCTATAAATATTTCAAAATGATCCCAGTCTTCCTCCACAGTGACCCTACAACTTCCTGTCACAGTAAATTAATAAAACCTATTCCTGATAATGATATTACAATGAAACGCTCACCAATTATTTCTGTGCATAACACAGCTCCAGGTTTTTTACACACAAAAAAAAAGAAAAAAAAAAGAAGGGTCATTTAAATCACCTTTTGATGCATTCCAATGAGTAAACAGAACCTGACAAGTAAAGGCTTTTTGGTGGCTGGCTGAAAATGTAGGTACATTTGCAAAAAATAATGGAAAGGTCTGCTGGCTGAGAGCCTAAATCCCCTAGCGAAAATACAAACAGATGTTATCATCCAAAAATATAAAAACTGTATAAACTTTATATAAAACATGGTTTATTAACCCCTTCATGACAAGTGACGTAAAGGGCCCATTTAAAACAGACAGGACTCTGTTTACACTTGTAAAGTCGACTGTCAGCTTTACAGTAGAAGTGATTCTGGCGGCTCAGCTGCCGTCAGAAAAAAGAAAAGGCTAGTTGCACTCCTTACCGGTATGACCCCGTGATCGATGCCGTCAGATCGCTTCTACGGGCCGGTAAACTTCCGGTCCCATAGCGGTCAGCGTTGGGCTCCTGAAGCCCAGCTATAAGAAATTGAAGTGCGATCTGCACTTCAATAGCTTATTTCAAGTGTAAAGGTGACGCTGGGGGTCTTTTGGACCCCCAGTCTCACCTTAAAGAGTACCTGTCACTTCCACTATGCTATCACATAGGTGACTTGTAAGCCCTCCTATGTGGCAGCAATTAAAAGTTAAAAAAAAAAACCAAACAAGCTTTTAAGATAATAAAAATGTAAAGTCCCCCGCGTCTTCATGTAAACACGCGTCGGGTACGCCTCCATATGAAAACGACGATTGCGCTACACATGTTGGGTAGTGCCGCGCACGCTGGAGTGAGAGCAATAATGCTAGGGCCAATATTTATGCGTATCTCTAAACTGATGACCTGAGGGGGCTTTTAAAGCGTTGTCTATTGACTTTTTGGGGTACTGAATTTTGTCGCAGTTTCCCAGATGCACACAATTTTTAACCTGGGAATGTTGGGTATCTATTTACTCGCTGCAACCTCATCTTTTATATTTTATTAAAACAATTTAAAAAAGGGTATTTCATTGTGTTTTGGGGCATTTAAGTGCATTTGTCCCAAAATGTTGGAGTTTGATAAGGAGTTGCACTAATATCGTGCAACATAAAAATTTGCAACTGCCACCATTTTATTCTACAGGGTCCTGGCTTTCAGAAAATATATAATGTTTGGGGGTTTTAAGTAATTTCCAAGCCCAAAATGTGGATTAAACATGTAAACAAAAAATGAATAAAAAGGCCTCGCTCATGAAGGGGTTAAACATGATCAAAATCTGATCTCTACATAAATTTATAACATAACCTCCTTGAAACCAATTGCTTTACAGTATTGTGTATACAGTACAAACACTGATATCTGTTCCATATTACAGGTTGTGATCCAAACCAACTAGCGCATTCAGTTTAAGGTAAGTTTGTGGTGCTGGTTTCAAACTCGACGCAGCCGTTTTATTCAATTTCATCATGGAATAACTGGACAACGCTACTATATCTACCAGACACCACATTTGACTTTCATATCTCTATTTCTTCAACATCTCCCTAGAAACACAAACATATTGCTCTATAAGTTCTTCATATACTGGCAGAATAAAGAGTCTCTTCTACCTTTGGTTAGATCATGTTGTGGTGACCACAGTAGGTTTCTTCTGCACCTTAACATCAACAGATATACTAATGATTGGTACCGCACTTTCCTTATCTGATGGACTTTATATACCCAAACAGATTTTCTGCTGCTGAAGCCAAAAGAATGGAATGCAGGCAGTGTGAATGGGGCTAAACAAATATAAAATTATAAAGTTGCATTCCGGGTTTACAAAAGCCATGTGCAGTTTGTGCGCATCCTAAGGAATTTCTGCTTGTGTATGTATACAGCCCAGCCTGATTACAACACAATGGCATTGCAATTCTGTGAGCAGATCACTCCTGTATGGATTTGCCACAGGAAAACCTAATCATCCCATAAGCAGGTAGTTAACATATGAAATGCCCTGGAAAATAAGTAACTGGGTCACCTTCAGTTATCTGAGGGGTTAACAGCCAAGATTTCCTCTACTTAAACAAGGTAAAAGGCCAAACGGATACAAGATCCTCCCCAAAAATGTAACATACAACATATACATGACAATAACAAAAGAGAACTTGCTATCTCTGTGGGACTAGTAATCCGAGTGATAATAGGTTGGTATAAAAAAGGACAGGACCGTGTCTGCTGGGACACTCATTTGTGTCCCAGCAGACACTGAACATCACAGTGTTACTACTGTGCATGTTGTTATAATAAACCCTCATTCATCCGCTTCATTGAACTCTAGTGTATTAGCATTAATGAAAGCAGGCACACATGTCCATTATGCTTATCTTATAAAGCAAAGAACAATGTGCAAAGCTAACAATTAACTGACATCTGATTGGCTCGCTGTGATACTCTGTGAACTACATGCCATGTAATTTATGTTCCACTTCTCTCTCCCATTAGGTTCCATGCAGGAATAGATCACCATTGTAAAGGACTTGCACTTAAACATTGAAGTGCTTTTCTGAGTTCAATACAGTAAGCGCTTCAATGTTTTGGTGAAAGAGGGTTCTGCTTTTGCACAGACAGTGAGATCAAACTAGTCACAGTGAAGAACAGCACATCGTATAAAACAATGAACTAGTCCTCAAAAACGAACTTAGGATTTATTAGCAATGATAACGTTTTTATACTTGCCTGTACACAGTAGGTGTAAATCACCCAATGCCGTTTTTATCAACACAACCCAGGACGCCCTGGTACTTTAACACTGGGGCACTGTGTCTTGTAAAGAAGGGTAAGTGCACCAAAGTTTTAGTGCTGGTGTTTATCTCATCCAATAGTTGAAAACAAAAAAAACTCACATGATTGGAGATATCGCTCATATTGCAGGTCACCTAGAGATGTCATTGCATTGCTGCATGCAGTTACCATTGCCAATGTGCACCTCCGTGGTGTAAGGGCTGGAATTGCACTTTAGCAATGGTGGTTGTTTGCAGCCTGGCAGCAGTCTAATCACACAAGATGGTAAGGAAGAGAACTAAAGCCACACTCCAGGGAAAATGATACATTTACACACCACCCTACATGTGTAAATTACCATTATTCATTAGCCCCCGGGCAAACAAACAGTTAAGTTGAGCTTTAAAAAATGGGGTTCATTAATTATAGCCAAGATAAATTAATTACAAATAAAAACTGATCAAGGTTCAGTCAAGGCAAAATCAGCAGGTATTTGTGGGACTTTGTAGGGGTCAAAAAGAAAATTAATTGCAGATGCACTTATAGTTACGCCAAGAAGCACATCATTTTTTTTGACATTTGGTAAATTCCAACTTATTGCTATGGATTTGGTAAGATGACCCTTGCATTAAGTTGGTGAATCAAACCCCAGGAAGCCATGACTGGCAACTCTTTTTAAAAATTGTTCTCCTATATCTAGACCAGGGGAGCAGAAGCTGGAGCTGACCGCAGCATGACCAGTATAGTCATATATATTGCCCACTGCACAGTCACCATATTAGTATGCACTGCCCACTGCATTATGTCTATGATGGTGGGAGATCACAGCAGTGAAAAATGTTACAACAGAAGGGATAAGCATAACATCCCATAGGTTACAGTTTGCAGATTACACTGTTGGAAACAAGATGATGTCCAGTACATACTTTGACAGGACTCGGAGTGGAATCACCTCTTCCCCAACTTTATGCCTCTCCTTATGTTTCTTCTTTCTTTTCCGTTTTACTTTCAGAGCAGATGTGTCTTTCTTGTCACTTATTTCCTTTTCTTCTTCTTCTTCTGTAGATAACTCTGATAAAATACAAAAAAACAAAACAAAATCCCACACATCAACAAGGGCAACCATGAAGACAGACATCCCACTGAATCCCTCTTGTCTTCACTCTTAGGGCAGCAACAAAGTCTTTTTAAATGAACAGACAGGTTATCTCACATTAAGTACCTATTAGTGGCATCCAGAGCTCCCATCACTGATACTGGCACAGATCATATTATATAAATATTTGCTGTATGGCGAGTAACAAATCAGCAGTGCAAATCTCTACAGTCATAAAACCCTGGGAGGGTATAGCTAGTGGCACAGATTCTGGTCAATACAACATTCCCATGAACCTTCATTTTGTGGGCAGTTTCATAGGTGAATTATTAATTGGAGTTTGGCCACTGATTACTGCTAAACCTACCTGTCAATAGTCCCACCCAGGCCAATTCATAAGCATCCTGTTAGTAGCAGGGGATAGGTATGTTTCAGTTTGTGGGCACTGTCTGTCAATTACACAGTAGATGCAGAGCTGTGAGAAACTTTCAGAGATTACAACACCAATGTAATTAAAGTGACAGTAAACTTAGAGTTAAATCTTGAAAATGCATTCAAGTACTATATTAAAACAAAAAATGTATCTCATTTGTGTATCACTCGCTGTAGATTCTCACATATCTCTGAATTGATGCCGACACTTTCCTTCCTTCTGGAGGGTGGCTACTTTTGTTCCCCATGGTCCCCGTGTGTGCTGTAAAGTAGTCACCGCTGCAAGATTGCTCCTATGATAGAGTTCAATACAGATGAGTAAACTAAACATGAGATTGTAGTCCATCAGTGAGGTTGTGGAGCGGTGGCTACTTAACAACACACACGGGACCATGGGGAAGAAAAAGTAGCCACCCTCCAGAAGGAAGGACACTGTCAGCACCAATTCAGAGATGATTTAAGGATCTACAGCACAAATAAGGCACAGTATTATTAATAATTAAAACGGTACTTGAATGCATTTTTAAGGTTTAACTCCTGAGTTTAGTGTCACTTTAATTAGCTCCTTGCTCTCAGACAACCTAAGCGATCAGGTGACTGGACTCTTGCATAGTACACAGCAGCATCAGTGACGGGTCACCATTACAAGAAGCAGCAGCAGAGGCAGGGGTTACATAACAAAAAGATGGGCTTGTATATCAGTTTAGCAGCATCTTAAAAGGGTAAATTATAGGGCTACAACCAACTAATCGATAATAACTGATAATGAAAATAGTTGTGATCAATTCTCATTAATCGATAAGTTGGTCTGGGTCCCCTAGTTCTCGCCTCCGTGTTGCATCTGATCCCCACTGCTCCCAGTAGGGATTGGAGGGGACACAGACTCCTGTAGCCAGTGCCCAGCGTTGAGGAGAGCCCTGCGCTATGGATATTGAATTTTGCTTGCAAATTGCGAGCACTCATTGGTCAGCACGGTCACCTGAGAGCTTGCAATGTTTAAGCGAAATTAAAAATCCATTGTGCAGGGCTGCGCTATCGATCAGTACAGGCTACAGATACCAGCGGAAGGGGATGGATAACGGGGGGCGGGGCAGATTTAAGTGGGTAATTTCATTTTCCCAAATTCACCTGGGAAAGTAAACTTACCCTTTAACCTTTGCCCAACTAATTTCTGCAAGGCAAGTAGCATTTAGAAAAAAAATAGCTGCCTAATTCCCACATGGCAGCTTTCTTTTGTGTTAACATTTGTGTATAGGACTACTTGATGTTTCATTGTAAATAATAGTCAAGCAGCGTTGGACCTCCCAGGCTGTGTTCCATATAAAGAATTCGGCATAATTACAAATGAGAAATACAATGCATTACCTTTACACTCCAGAAGGTCTCTAGAAGACTTTGAATCTACAGATTCAGAATGGGTTTTCCTTTGCTTTGAATAGAAGGAGTCATGCTCTTCTGAGCTGCTTTCGGTACGTCTTCTCTTGGATGATCTAACCTCATCAGATTGGTCAGAGCTCTCTGCTCTATCTTTCTTCTTCTTTTCCCTTCTTGATGAGTGTTTATTAGTATCTGATGACTCCGTCATTGAGCTTTCTGACACACTGCGATGCCTCTTAGGCCTTTCCTCTTTAGAAGGCGCATCATTATTTTCCTCCTCAGCTTTTTCCTCGCTCTCTTTTCTACTCTTAGACTTTTTCTTTTTCTTCTTCTTTTTCTCTTCTAGGAAACAGAGTAAAGGCTTTAGAGTAATGATATCGTTCAGCAGAGAAACACCAAGTACATGGAATAAACACATGCCTAGGCAGTGGGACAGTAGCTGGTAATACCCTGTTTCCCCGAAAATAAGACCTAGTAGTATTTGTGGAAATTGCAAAATAGAAGACCTACCCCGAAAATAAGACCTAGTTGTGACCATTCCCAGGGCCGGTGGTGGCATAAGAGGGAACTTGAAGAGCTGCGGGAGAGGCAGGAGAGAATAAGCGCTGCCAACGAATCCAGCGCTACAGGAAGCGAGGTGGCACCGGAGGGAGCAGAGCCGCATAAGCCGTTGCTTCATCTATAGCGCCGGCTCCTGTCACAGGCGGGGTGATATCAAATGCACTCCGACTGTGAGGAATCGATAGGGAAAGTGCGCTTCGCTCATTCTGGCCAGTGATTGGTTAGCAAAATGCATCTTGGAAAGGTGATTGCCCTGATCACCATATTTTTGTACAAGAATACATGTAGACTTTTCTACATGAATAAGTGTGGATTACCTACCCCGAAAATAAGACCTAGTGTGTTTTTTGAGCCAAAAAAATATAAGACAGTGTCTTATTTACAGGGAAACACGGTATGTGATGTAGTCACATGACACTGAGAATTTTTTTTTACTCTGCATCACACACAGTTGCCATTATATTATTGTGCCAACACTACAGTCCAAAAGGGAATGTTACCCTGATCCAGACCAAGACTTGATGCTTCACACATCAAAAATCCTGCTTGCAACGAGGAAATACATTTTTGGTCTTGACTTCTACTTTAAACAGTAAATTATACTTAAAAAATAAAATAAAAATAAAATCATTGACTTTTTTCTCACACAACAAAGTTAACAGTTGGCCCCTTTCACACGGTGGCTTGATCGAGTCCGCCTGTCAGTTTTTCAGGGGGACCCGATCGGATGCCCAATCTAAGTCTATGGCCAGCAGTGTGTCTATTTACACCCGGTTGCCACAGGCATGACTCTCCCAGGCAAAGGCATGATGAGATTTATAATTTAAACACTGGAGTAAAACCAGAACAATATTTTCTCCAAGACAAGTATTTCATGCCCATCCCAGCAAAGCTTAACATCTATACAAGAAGAAATACATGGGCTGCCATTTCTAGTCTCCTCTTGAAAATGCCAGTTACATGGTTACGCATGGATTTAGTACATCTAAGCCTTAGACCAAAAACAAGAATTCAGTAACTAAAAGTTGGAAGTTTTTATCCCTATACTGGTTCTAGATCAGCGACTCAAAGAATTGAAGCCAATGCCAATCAGCCTTTCAGAATGAGAGATCAGAAATGGCGACATGGGTCTCGTATGGCAGCTTTCTTGTGTTAACAATTAAGTAGAGGTCCACCTTAACACTTTTTGTGAATAATAACAGTCGAGTGGGAGTTGAATCCTTTTGGATCAGAGAGAAAACAATCTTATTACCTGGTCAAAAAAAATGTAAGTAGTTCTTTAGAAATGATAACATTTAAAAAGGAGAACTATGAGGTGAGCGCTTTTCACTCCTCATAGTTCTAGCCGACCTGTGACAATGAGACTGTCACAGGTCGGCTCAGTAGATCGGGAGGTGAGAGAACACATACGGCGTTCGCTCACCTCTCATGGCTCCCTGCCGTGACAGGGGAGGGGCTGGATTCCCCGCTCCGATCCTCCAGTGCTGACTGGTGGATCGGACGGGGGAGGGGGCGGGGACAGCTGGCTCTGCCTCTAGATAGGCAGAGGCAGCTGTCACTCACGCAGCTGGGTGGATCCAGAGATAATTGTCGGGATCCGCTTCAGCTGCGGCACCTCAGTATACCGCGAGCAGTAGCTCTCAGTATACTGTGGCGTCTCAGTATACCGCAAGCTGTAGCTCGCGGTATACTGAGCCTAGGGTGACGGGAGGACGCTAGTTTGTGTCCTCCCGTTACCCTCAGGAGAACTATGGGGAAAAACCTTAACCCCATAGTTCTCCTTTAAGCCATTTATACAAATGACTAATGCAGCTGGAACCCAACTGCTGATAAGGAACATAATTGATATTCTTTGATTAACAGACCTAAAACAAAATTCAAAGTGTCTAAGCCCAAAGCAAAACATTTTATATTTTGGGGATGGATGGGGGCGGTCAAAGCTGGCTATGT
Source organism: Nanorana parkeri (assembly GCF_000935625.1). Lineage (NCBI taxonomy): Eukaryota > Metazoa > Chordata > Amphibia > Anura > Dicroglossidae > Nanorana > Nanorana parkeri. The sequence continues at coordinate 594,906 of NW_017306304.1, forward strand.
CTTTAGAGATGCAGAGCCAGCTCTCAATCTGGTGGTGTCAGGATCCTTCCTTGCCACAGCGAGGGAGAAAGTGTATTACAGAAAAATGGTCTGTCTTCACACCGTGTGGTCAACGGGTACAAATACATCTTAGCATGGTTAACAGGTACAGGTTAGTGTTCTCATACCGCTGCAAAGAATGACAACAACAAACGTTGCTTCTCACCAGTCCTTAAATGTGGGGGCTGCATTACTTTTCTTTTTTCCCCCTTCACTAATTTTCCCTACATTTTAACCTGCCAGTTCTCTGTTCACTGTTTAGAATTGTCACCCTAGGACAGAAATATATTAGGACTACAAATATCCTCCTCCTCTTCGTAGCAACATAGTGGGGAAGGGTGTTGTATAGTTCAGAGAAAATTTGTAACAAGGCCAACCATTGTCAGCAGAAGGCACGGGAAGTTATAAGCTAATTCGATTTCTGGCAGCATCAACAAGTATGTTTTTTTTTGCATTGATTGAAAAGTTAAGACTAGAACATGCATACAAAAAACAGAGTACATACCAAGCTCTCTTGACTCAGAGACTGCTAACTCCGGAACTTGTTTGTTTTTTATAGTCTTGGGGAAAATCCCAGCCTTTCTTGGTGCTTCTTCTGGAGGATTATTCAAGAACTAAAGAAATCATTTAAAAAAAAAGAATGTTAAGATACGAGTGGAAGACCTGTAAGGTGAAACACATTTGCTGGCATGAGGTTTATTATTAGGAAATGTTTGACATGGTTTACCTCTGTAACATGAACAACAAGCTCAGTTTTATACCAGCATTCATACTATTGAAACCCTAAGGCCTCATTCACACGAGAAAAGGCCGGCACGTACAGCTCCGTGCACGGCCGTATCTTGCAGCTCCCGGGAAGGACAGGTGCTGTGTGTGATTAGTACGCAGCCCCCGTCCTTCTCTATGGGACTACGCGGCCATACGCCGCCTTATGCTCACCCCAGGTCCGTACGGGTGCGTGTTTCCTGGCTCGGACGCAGACAGGATCCATCCTGTCAGCATACGAGTACGGACACCCGCACAGAAGTGCAGGGCGGGTGAGCGTAGGGGGGGCGTACGGCCGCATAGTCCCACAGAGAAAGACAGGGGCTGTGTACTTATCACACACCGCACCTGTCCTTCCCGGGAGCTGCCCGATATGGCCCCGCACGGAGCTGTACGTGCCGGCCTTTTTACCTGGGAATGAGGGCTTAATCTGGTTACAGTTAGATGATATTTTTACATGATATGAACCTTTTGAAGAAATCATGCAACCATTCCAACATGTATTGTGCACAAACTATGATATCGCGCTACCGAGGCTGCTGCTGGCTCAGAAATAAATACAGCTAATTGGAGGCCTTTTCAAATCAATTGTGCAGCTCTGCTGAGAAAGCACAGATTACCAGAAGCAACCTGGCACTACATACACAATGGAACCGTCACATAATTGCAAAAACAATATCTGTACCAAGCAACAATCTCAACCTGTGTAAAGACACCTTGTAGAAATGGATATCGATTTTCTGCATTTGACTTGTGTTTGAAGCAAGCTAGCTTGCAAGTTTCTATTTACTGGAATTGTGCTGTGTCTGGATGACCGCTTGAGGCTGCGATTGACCTGCTTTGCATTTCTCTGGATGCAAGTGGAACTAATGAGATCTGTTCCCGTTGCTTTAAAAGTTCTTTCACCGCAGGCAAAACCAGATCAAGCACAGTCTCCGTACTCAGAATAGCAAGTGAACTGCTACTCAAGTGCATGTACTGCAAATAGAACAATCGCACATATTTGATTTTCACTGAATGTAAAATACAGCACTCAAAGACAAAGGCCATCTACACAAGCTCTAAAACTGTCACTGCATCACAGTGCATCCTAGAAAAGATCGCCTCTACTGAAGGGACACGTTTGCTTGTGTAGATTCAGTATAATACTCATGCATGTACACAAACAAGAGTCCACGAAAGAAGTAACCCAATGCTGTATGTGCTGTTTGGAAAAAAGCCTCTTGGTGCTCTACTCCTCTCGAGGACTTTTATTTGTGTACATACATGGAATTTACAGACTAGCAAAGCTGCAGAAACAACAATTAGCAGAGAGTGGATGCATACCAATCCCAGAGCAACAGTGGTTAGCATATGTTCAAGATCACACACTGGATGCCATTTCATTATGAAAGAAAAACAAAAAACAAAAACAGCAGCTTTTGCTAACTTGTGACAGATTTATTTACGATTGAGTGAATTTTCATTGACACAGTGATATCTAATAGGAGGAAAGACATTACCTCAATGGCTTTAGCAGCTTGTGCTTGAGTCTCAAACTCAATGAATGCAAATCCTTTTGGGTCACCTGTGGATTTGTATCTGGGAATGCTAATATAGACAACTGAGCCACATTTACCAAAAACCCGATCAATCCAACTGTGGTTAACATTCTTTGGAAGTAGCTCCTGAAAACAGAAAACAACACGAGAGCATTAACTAGTGTTCTGTAAAGCTAAGCAAAATACTGGGCACTTTTAACATGTGGTGCCAACAATAGCTATAGCAATATTGTTTTGCAGCAGGCTATCACACAGATGAAATGATTTATAAATCACACACACACCAAAAGTATTGGGACGCCTGCCTTTACACGCACATGAACTTTAATGGCATTCCAGTCTTAGTCGTTAGGGTTCAATATTGAGTTGTCCCACCCTATGCAGCTATAACAGCTTCAACAGCTCCAACTGATGTTGGATGGGAAGGCCTGGCTCGCAGTCTCCGCTCTAATTCATCCCAAAGGTGTTCTATCGGGTTGATGTCAGGCCTCTGTGCAGGACAGCCAAGTTCCTCCACCCCAAAACTCGCTCATCCATGTCTTTATGGACCTTGCTTTGTGCACTGGTGCGCAGTCATGTTGGAAAAGGAAGGGGCCATCCCCAAACTGTTCCCACAAAGTTGGGAGCATGAAATTGTCCAAAATGTCTTGGTATGCTGATGCCTTAAGAGTTCAATTCACCGGAACGAAGTGGCCAAGTCCTAAAAACAACCCCACACCATAATCCCCCCTCCACCAAACTTTACACTTGGCACAATGAAGTCAGGCAAGTACCGTTCTCCTGGCAACCGCCAAACCCAGACACGTCCATCGGATTGCCCATCAAAGAAGCGCGATTGGTCACTCCAGAGAACACGTCTCCTTCTCTAGAGTCCAGTGGCGGCGTGCTTTACACCACTGCATCTGACGCTTTGCATTGCACTTGGTGATGTAACGCTTGGATGCAGCTGCTCGGCCATGGAAACCCATTCCATTGTTATTGTGCCAATCTGAAGACCACTTGAAGTTTGGAGGTCTGTAGCTATTGACTCTGCAGACAGTTGATGACTTCCCTGCTTCAGTATGCACTGAGCCCCCTCTGTCATTTTACGTCGCCCACCACTGCATGGCTTAGTTGCTGTTGTTCCCAGTTGCTTCCACTTTGTTATAGTACCACTAACAGTTGACCGTGGAATATTTAGTAGCAAGGAAATTTCACGGATGGACTTATTGCACATGTGGCAACCTATTACGGTACCACACTTGTATTCACTGAGCTCCTGAGAGCGACCCATTCTTTCACAAATGTTTGTAGAAGCGTCTGCATGCCTAGGTGCTTGGTTTTATACACCTGTGACCATGGAGGTGATTGAAACAACGGAATCCAATGATTAGGAGGGGTGTCCCAATACTTTTGGCAATATAGTGTATATATACACATTTGCTAGTATCCAATTTCTCCTGTAGGCAGAAGAATAACCTAACTGTCTAAATATCAGAATCCCGTGTCCCTTAATGAACACAAACTAAATTAAATGTTTGTTTTCTTTTGGGTTTAAAACATTAAAGTGGTTAGAGAAAAAAAAAAAAAACACCTGCTTTGAGACACATACATACACACGTGTTTGAAATTATTCATAATTAGTAAAAACAGAAAAAAAAACACAAAAAAAAAAAAAAACACACACAGTCAGTGGGAGTAATTAAAGTCACCAACCCCACTTCCCAGCATTCTTCAATGCAGTGCCTTCTCATTACGGGGACTGGTCCACTGTAAACAGCGGGCCGTAACTAACCCACGGGCTGTATTTTGGGAACTGCAGCTCTGGTCTAAAATGATCATTTGTTTATACGCTAAAATGAGAGAAGCGCTGAAAACTAAAAAAATTATCATACTTTTTAGTGTCATGCCTCCGAAGAGGGGATACTATGCAAATTAACAGCTTTCTCACTCCACAAATTGTCACATTAGGTGTGCCAGCAACTTCCAAGTCTGACTGTATGCAGCTCAGTGAAGCATAACAGAGAAACCTTAATTTTGTGACACTTGGCATGATTTGAATTTCTGCTCCACAAAACACTTGTGCTAATATCTAATGGAGCTGTCAGAACTACAAAACAAGCAGTAACTACTGCAATAGATAGAAGGCATGTGTTAAATACATGATTTACTGCTATAATAAAGTCTAAAATAGTGTCAGACTCTGTATTTCATGGAAAAAAAAAATGTATCAGCACACAGTTTTGTAGATGAATGTAAAAAAAAAAAAAAAAAGATAGTCAAATGTTTATGCTCCTGACTATTGCAGGCATTGAATTTATAGGGTGTCTTGTTATATTAATGTGATGTCAGGGTTTCTTTATTACAAGTGAAATTTAGATGAACAGCTCACATGCATCATTGGAAAAAAAAAATTATACTACCTGCCTTACCTGTCAAAAGACTTGCAAGTATGTTTAGCTAGGCTGGAAAGCCAGTTGTTACCACACTTGTTTCTATTGCAGTGAAGCAATATCGCTTGTCTTTGGACTTCCCTCTGCCTGTTGACTAGACAATGAAAGTATGTATAGGAGCATGATCACACGGACGAGGCAATCATGTGTTGCACTAAGAGCAATGTGCAACGCAGTAGAGCCTTACTGGCCATCAGTGTTGGCCCTACCTCTTCAGTTCATTCAGAGTCCTGCTTTCTAGTGTCCTTGTGCAATTCTTTAGATGGTTTATGGTTTCTTCTGTCAATCTGAACAACATTAAAAAAATAAATAAAAGCACTTACCGCATATACAGTTCGGTCATCCACATCCTGAGGTTTCTGCCCAAGTGGATGCCTCCTCCTGATTTTGGTATTTTCTAAATTCACCTTGAATGGAGACAAACAAGTATTATATATGCTGCTCTTTGACAGGTACCCTTGCATTTTCAATGCATCTAAAACTGGTATTTTCTATGCATGGCAAACACCTGCATGTGCCTGCGCACCTCATGTCATTGTTATTATTACATATAGTTTGGACACAGGATTACTTTAAAGAAATACTGTTGCCTTGCCCATGCAGTGTCGTTACAAAGCCATCCCTCTGAAGCATATATTCATGTTACCAGCTGCCACTTGGATCCCTAGTCTCAGTTGGGGTTAAACACTAGGGGGAAGCAGTGATGTCAATCTCCAGGTCATAGGACAGTGCTCTAGCCTAGCGATAAACTGCTGGACCCAAGCGCTGTCACAGAGGAGAAGGTCACATGCTCTGCCATAACTGTAAGTACTAGGTATTACAGCCATCTGTGATGGAAAAGGAAGGAGGCAGGAGAACACTAGCAAGGTCAGTACAAGTTGGTTGCTTGACCCCCCTCTGCATGGGCAAGGTGACCGCGTCTCTTTCAAGACATAACCAGAGTTACTGGGAACCTACTCACCTCTACAACTAAGGAATTCTTGACAGCTCTGGCAATAAGTTTAGCATCTGTAGTCAGCTTCTTCATCTTGTTAAATGAGGCCAGTAGAGAAAGATCAATGACTGCAAAAAAGAACAGAAGACATGCTATTACTGCAGTGTGCTACATTTTAGGGACAGTTTTCTCTTTGGGCTGAATGTAAAAACATGACATATGGATGATAATGCAGGAAAAATACTGAGATGTAAACAGATCCTATTTTTTTGTACAAGGGTCAAAAAACATTTTCAGAATGTTTTTTGATCCTTGCTTCAGATGGAACAATCTAAAATCCATGTGAAGTCAGTAAACTACACCAAAATCTAGATTGGGATTTAGCAGACCATTCATCTTGCACACACAGAAAAAACAAAACATAGGCTAGAATATACAATCTCTTTTCTGGCAGCAAACATATTTTCCCAAAAACCGAAGTTTAAGAATAGACAAAGAATAGACTCAAAAATCAAATTCTGCCAATGTATCCCTCTATGTATGATCACTACTCATACTCACCCAAATGCACCTGATACTTGATGACGTGGGAGCATGGAGTTGGCTTCCCTGCTAATCAAGAAGCCGGGCGGTGTGTAATGACTTGCTGCCCGCCTTCCTGATTGGCTGGCTTCTCGACCAATCAGTAAGCCGTGCAGTGAGTTATTACCCGACCCCGGCTTCCTGATTGGCCAGAAAGTTGGCTACATGCTTCCTGGTCACGAGGAAGCATGGAGTCGGCTTCCAGGCCAATCAGGAAGCTGGGCGGCATCTGATGGCTCGCCTTCCAGCTTCCTGATTGGTCGGTAAGCTGGCCAATCAGGAAGCCAGATGGCGAGTCGTTACCTGCCCCCTGGCTTCCTGATTGGCCAGAAAGCCGGCTCCATGTTTCCTCATTACCTGGTGACGAGGGAGCACGGACACGCCTTCCCGGCTAATCAGGAAGCCCAAAATGTATTCTGCAGCAGGACAAGGATTCCAAACATGCAGCCAATGTCATTAAGACCTATCTTCAGCGTAAAGAAGAACAGGGAGTGATGTTGATAGAGCCCTGATATGGGCTTGCTGGTCACTTTAAAAATCTAAAACATGTGGTACAAAAATAAACAAATTCCACAATTGGACTTACAGCCATCTCTGGATTTCTGAATCTGCTCACACAGGAAGCGATCCTTGTGAAGGTTAACATCACCGAACCAGAAGTCCACCTGCTTGGCAATGTCAGCCAGCAGCTGTTTTACCCGAGAGCGCTTCTTCTTCTCCCGTTCCTTCCTCATCTCTGTGCTTTCATCTTCTTTCCCCTTGCTTCTTGGTGTGTCCATTTCCCTCTCAGTCATTCTGATACCTAAACAAAGGCACAGATCACGATGAGCACTGGCATCTGTTAGTAAAAAAAAATAAAAATAGAAAAAAACAAACAGCCATCTCCTGTGTATACTTCTCATCTGTTGGGGGATTTAATAACTCATATCTGTGAACTTTAGGTGAAATAGTTCAGCAACTAAAGATAGATTAAAGTGAACTTTTTAAGTTACATAGCTTGTTAAGGTGCCATTGCACTCAGGGGCTAAATCTTAAAAATGCATTCAAGTACCCCAACTAATAAAAAGTTATCTTATTTGTGTATCACTCAGCTGTACATCCTCAAATCATCTCTGGATTGGTGCTGACACTGTCCTTCCTTCTGGAGGGTGACTACGTTTGTTCCCCATGGTCCCTGTGTGTGTTGTAATGTAGTCACCGATCCAAGCTCACTCCAGTGATGGACTACAATCTCAGTACAAATTAGTAAACTAAACATGAGATTGTAGTCCATCACAGGAGTGAACCTGGAGTGGTGGCTACTGTGCAACACACACAGAGACCATGGGGAAGAAAAGTAGCCACCCTCAAAGAAGGAAGGACAGTGTCAGCACCAATTCAGAGATGATTTCAGGATCTACAGCCGAGTGATACACAAATAAGATACATTCTGGTACATGACACTTCCAGATGTGTTAAAACGTACTCCTTCTGATACATGCTACGGGACATGACACAGTATGCGGAGGAACATGTATTCCACACACCCATTAGTGTTGGATACCTGCAGCGGTTAGGCACTAGCAAAGCAGCAGAGTTTGAAGGCATAATATATATTTTTGTCATCACTTTATTTATTTTTTATTTTCTTTTGGTCTAATAACTATACCACTGATTGTTCTCCCTTTTGGTCTGATAAAAAACATTTAAAGCATGTTATTATACCTGTTCAATATGTCCAAACAAAAATCTGTTGATCCTGCCGGAAATCCAGTGAGCTGCTAATTTCCTGAGCTCTCTGCCTGTACTGCACACTTATTAGTTACATTGTTTCCAGTTCTCTCTGTGGACTAAAGAATCCTCCACCAAGTTATAGAGATAAGGAGAGGGGTAGGTGTTCTGAAACCCACATACATTTCCAGTCCAGAGGGAACAACGCTGCACCACTACAGTACTGTGAGTGAAAGTAGTCACCCTAGGACAGGAAGAGTGTTACCAGCAGGAACACCAGGAGAAAGTAAGTAAAAAAAAAAAAGAAAGAAAAAACGAATGACGCCATCGGATCCAAGATTGGCAAGCTCCAAAAATGTTTGTTCCTGAGATTATCTGAAGCCGAACCTTTATTTTCATTACAGTTACCATAACGTGTGTGAACCTCAGGAATGCATTGCTGACGATGTCGCCACTGGGTAGACTGGTCCTCTTTATCTGACCTGGTGATCACTATTCAGTGGGACACAAAGTGATATGAAAGCTAAAAAAATCGGAGTTGTCACCAGAACAAGACAAGAGGACATTTTCCACTGGGATATGACAACTGTGTATAGGAAGCCATACACCAATACCGGTATTTTGGTATCGAGTACCAATATCTTTTTTTCCAGTACTCGCCAATACCGATACCAGAAGTCCTGTTCAGGAAGCCAGGCGGCGTGTAATGACTCGCCAACTGGCTTCCTGATTAGCCGGGAAGCGTGTATAGACTCGCCACCCGGCTTCCCAATTAGCAGGGAAGCCATCCCCATGCTTTTTCGACACTAGGCGACGAGAAAGCATGGAGTTAGCTTTCTGGCCATTCAGGAAGCTGGGCGCTGTGTCATTACACGACTAAGTCGGGTAAGCGAGCTATTACACGCTGCCCGGCTTCCTGATTGGCTGGGAAGCCGGCTCCATGCTCCCTTGTCACAAGAGTAATGACTTGTTGCCCCGCTTCCTGATACCGGAAGTATCGGGCTAGGCATCGGAGCATTTGGGTGAGTACGAGTACTCACCCAAATACTCAATTTTCTTTCAACTAGCCCATCATGCACAGACCAATGTAGTTTACAATTAACGCTCATCAGCGCCACCACCTGGCCAATTTTCATCGATCGAAAGGACAGATTTTAGTTTGAGCATGTGCAGTTTTCATCTTGAGATTTTTGTTGTACAACAACGCCACTAACCTGTCAATTTTCATCCAACTAGACAAAAGTTTTCTAGCCTGCATGAAAGACAAAAATCTGCCAGTTGTACAGTAATTGAGGTTCTGCACTCCCCATCAACTGGCAGATTTTCAGACGAAAACGCAATTGCAGACAAAAATCTCCAGATGTAAGGTGTATGGGCACCTTAAAAACAGAATCACCCGTCACTTTGTAGAGATCACCTATCATAATTTCTATTGAGTCTATGACAAAGGGAGGGAGGGAAAAATGAGTAAAATAAAAAACCTGACAGAGGTTCTTCTAACCACTGCCCCCTCCATCCAAAACAAACGGTTTGGGCTTTCAACACATCTGAAGCATATCTAGAGCCAAACCCTTTTAATTTTTTTTTTTTAGTTTTGGATCTGGTGTTGAGGGACCAAAACCCGTCAGGTTTTTATTGTTGCATCCACATATCGAGATTTGCCCCCTCTATTTGTCCTGGTGACGATCACAAGGAGTGGACTAAGGCTAAATTAGGTTATCAATGGTACATGAATAGAAAAGAAATCATCCAATGGGGACATCTCTTTTAGGGACAACTCTCTACAAGAGGATTCATCTCACTTCCTGTCTATGGGACAATAGGACACGAATGGCAAAACCCTGACATTTTTAACAGGATTCAGATTCCAGAGTCTGAGCATGTCACACTTAACATTGTGGGGGTTACTGACAAAAGGGTGAAGAGTTCGGAGAAGGCAACAATCTTATTCAGCTCACTTTCCAGTTCAGCTATGTTATCCTAGATTGTTCACTTCTCCAAACTCTTTACCCTTTTGTGAATAACCGTGTGAATGTTTATACAAAGAAATAGCATTTCCACACTTCTGCCCCCTCGTGGTCACAATAGTAGTGCAGATGATGACCCCTGCCCGTTCATTATCGGATTAGTGTACACACAGCAATAACACACAACTACACGGATTACAACCAACTCTTTACATCACCAGCAGCATAAGAAGACATGACTTGTATATTATTATAACCCGAGCTCCCAGACTCCGCTCACCTTCCGCCTTCACATGTCACTCTCCCTCTGCGAATAAGATTCTATAGTAGAGAGCGGAGGAAAACGTCACTAGGCAAGCGACCTACAGCAACTAAGGACCCCACCCTTTCTACAGTCCAAGGGCTGCCCTCTTTGTGCCTGCGTTACCATAGTAACCTTAACATGCCCGACACCCGAATTCGCCCTACCCACGTGCCAAGCACTGCTTTCTTACCTGTTTACAATGAATACAAATCTCAGCATAAACAAAGCAATCCCAAGCGAGTTGGTACTAAGTACACCATGGTTAGCGCCACCCTCTAGCCGTCGCGGGATTGTGACGTCAACAAGCGCGAATTGTACGAAAAGCTACCAGATGTGAGTAGAAACATTAGGTGACATTGTAGTTATGTGTAGTCTGTGGTTAGCCATTGTATACAGGTGTCACTAATAAAATAATACACTGGTGCTAAATGTAGGTTGGTAAAAGAAAACACGAGAGAGTGAGGTGAGTACTGAGAGGATGTGTTTCCTGATATTACAGCAGCCATGTGGGTAGAGATAACTTAAAGGAGAACTATGAGGTGACTGAAAATCACTCACCCTCATAGTTCGAGCCGACGTGTGACAATGAAACTGTCACACTTTGGCTCAATAGATCGGGAAGTGAGTGAACACATACCGTCGCCACTCACGGCTCCCTGCAGGGATTTCCCCCTCCCCGCTCCGGTCCTCCAGAGCTCACTGGCGGAACGGACGGGAGCGGGTACAGCTGGCTCTGCCTCTGGATAGGCGGAGCCAGCTGTCACTCACGCAGCTGGGTGGATCTCGACAGTAATGTCGGGATTCGGCTGTGGCGGGCTCAGAATACCGTGAGCTGTAGCTCCTTATATACTAAGCTTTGGGTCACGGGAGGACGCTGGTATATGTCCTGTGACCCTAAAGAGAGCTAAGGGGAAAAACACTTACCCCATAGTTTTCTTTCAAGCTCACCGCACACGTTACAATCTGATTGTACAACCGCCTATAGATCTATCAACAGCTATCTAGTGCCAGAGCTTGTCTGACTGGATACAGACTGATTGGATAGCTTAGGTAGGTCCTCATATTACATAGATTTGGTAAATCTAAAGTTCATTGTATAAGGATTGTAATGTGTATGGAAGGCCTATGTCAGTACATGAGTGCTTAGCAGTCTGCTTTCTTTCAGGTGAAGCCAACTAGGGAGTTACGGACGTGAGAGGGAAAAGGTGGGGATAATAGTGACAGAACTTTAGGGGATCATGGCCATACACTGTACAAATGTTGTCCGGTTCTAGATGACCCGGCTGAAATGTACATAGTGGGTGCCCCTGTCAGCACCTTTCCAATCAACATCCTTTGATCAGAAATGTAAAGGAGCCAGATGGAAAATCTTTGGGCAATCAGTGACTGTAGCCAATCAGCTTCCATCACTATTCGAGTATTCTGACAGTACTGTCTGCTGTCAGAATACGAAGCACACAGCGATAGAGTTATCCATCCAGGCTGTTTGGTGTGGATGAAGCAATCTGTTAAAAACAAATAACAGCATACTGCCAGCTTAACTGAGAGCAAATCACTTGATTTTCCCTATCCACACTAAAAAGCACGGATAAAGGTTCCTCAAGGAATGCATTGGATTTCAAATTGAATGATTTCCAGATGTACAGCAAGGCTAACCATATACACCTAGATTTCCCTTCATTCATACCACAGGGGCGGACAAATTAATATGGAATTCAGGATCCAGTCTGTCCAATGCAGTAGCCAGCAGAATGATTTTGTAGGTGCCAACTCCATTGATAACAACAAAGGGAAACCACAAAAGTTAGACACCAGCGGCAATGTTTAATTCTGGTTAAAAATGTATTAACCCTTGCAGTGGGGCTACCCCCACAGTGCAAGGGTTAAGTTACACTCACCAGATCATTGGAGCTTGCTCCGAGCTTCAGTGATCACTGAATTGTGTCTCCTCCTCCAATGCACAGATGGATTGCTCTTGGCGTCCTCACGTCTATGCACAGTGTATAAAACGTGATGACACCAGGATTCTTAGACTGCTGCAGCAGAGGGAGGACACACTCGAGACGATGTTCAAAGAACAAGCTGGCTCGAATGGTCTGATGAGTATAACTTTCTTTTTTTATTAGCACCTAGACACAAAGGGCACTTAAACCTTATAGTGCAGAGGTAGCCCCACTGCAAAGGTTAATACAATTTTTCCTGGAGTTCTTCTTTAAGGCACATTGGCCACCTGGCTGCTGGGATTTGTCCAGCCCTGCATTGAACGACACATAGAATAACTTCCAGATGTACACTAAAGGTGCCCATACACTGTACGATTCTCGTAGGAGAATCGCTGGAAATCCCGCGATCGTACGAGAATCGTGCAGTGTATGGAAGGCGTGCGACCGTTTCTACTGTACGGTCGCACGTCTGTTGTCGAACCAGCATGCTCGAAAACCCGCCGAGAATCGTACGATTGTCGGCGGGGTTCTAGCCTGCTCGTTCGATAGCTGGGGGACGGGCCGGTGTGCGCACACGGTCGCACGTCTTTTGTCGAACCAGCATGCTCGAAAACCCGCCGAGAATCGTACGATTGTCGGCGGGTTTCTAGCCTGCTCGTTCGATAGCTGTGGAACGGGCCGGTGTGCGCACGCGCACACTGCCCGTTCTGCATTGCGGTCATCAGAAGCCCGCCCCTCAGCGGGGCGGGCTTTCGATGATCGCAAGTACGATCTGCCCGTCCAAGGTGGGCAGATCGTACGAGCTTTCAGTAAGCATACGACCATCGCAAGACAAAAGTCTTGCGATGGTCATAAGGTGTATGGGCACCTTAAGGCTAACCATACACGCATGGATTTGATGGACATGAAGTTGGGACGCTGTGTAAAATCTACATAAAAACAGAATGCAATGATCTGTAAATCTCATAGACTCATATTTTATTCACAATAGAAAATAGAAAACATATCAAATGTTTAAACTGAGAAAATCTACAGTTTTAAGAAAAAAATCAGGTCATTTTGAAATTGCTGGCAGCAACATGTCTCAAAAAAAGGTTGGGACAGGACCGTGTTTACCACGGTGTAGCATACCCTATTCTTTTAACAACACTCGGTAAACATCTGGGAACTGAGGAGACCAGTTGCTGGAGTTCTGGGAGAAGAGTGTTGTTCCACTCATGCCTGATATATGATTCTAACTGCTCAACAGTCCTGGGTCTTCTTTGTCCTATTGTTTGTTGTGCCCAGCTTGATTCTTCTTACGGGGTAAGGAAAAAATATTGCAGCCTGGCCTGTGATTTTTTTCAAACAGACAAGTCTCTGTGTGGCCATACTTTCCCAATGAGCGCACACCTGTGTTTGGGACCCGAGCGTGCACGCTGTCACATAGGAGAGAGAGGCTCAGTCCAGAAGATGAGGCAGCGGCTCATGGTATGAAGCAGACAAGAGATGGACCCAACACAGCAGCGTGTGGAGGGAAGGCGGGGACAAGCTGTTTACACAGCAGTGTGTGGAGAGAAGGCGGGGACAAGATGTTTACACAGCAGCGTGTGGAGGGGAGGCGGGGACAAGTTGTTTACACAGCAGCGTGTGGAGAGAAGGCGGGGACAAGATGTTTACACAGCAGCGTGTGGAGGGAAGGCGGGGACAAGTTGTTTACACAGCAGCGTGTGGAGGGAAGGCGGGGACAAGATGTTTACACAGCAGCGTGTGGAGGGAAGGCGGGGACAAGTTGTTTACACAGCAGCGTGTGGAGAGAAGGCGGGGACAAGATGTTTACAAAGCAGCGTGTGGATGGAAGGCAGGGACAAGATGTTTACACAGCAGCGTGTGGAGGGAAGGCGGGGACAAGATGTTTACACAGCAGCGTGTGGAGGGAAGGCGGGGACAAGATGTTTACACAGCAGCGTGTGGAGGGAAGGCGGGGACAAGATGTTTACACAGCAGCGTGTGGAGGGAAGGCGGGGACAAGATGTTTACACAGCAGCGTGTGGAGGGAAGGCGGGGACAAGATGTTTACACAGCAGCGTGTGGAGGGAAGGCGGGGAGAAGATGTTTACACAGCAGCGTGTGGAGGGAAGGCGGGGACAAGATGTTTACACAGCAGCGTGTGGAGGGAAGGCGGGGACAAGATGTTTACACAGCAGCGTGTGGAGGGAAGGCGGGGACAAGATGTTTACACAGCAGCGTGTGGAGGGAAGGCGGGGAGAAGATGTTTACACAGCAGCGTGTGGAGGGAAGGCGGGGACAAGATGTTTACACAGCAGCGTGTGGAGGGAAGGCGGGGACAAGATGTTTACACAGCAGCGTGTGGAGGGAAGGCGGGGACAAGATGTTTACACAGCAGCGTGTGGAGGGAAGGCGGGGACAAGATGTTTACACAGCAGCGTGTGGAGGGAAGGCGGGGACAAGTTGTTTACACAGCAGCGTGTGGAGGGAAGGCGGGGACAAGATGTTTACACAGCAGCGTGTGGAGGGAAGGCGGGGACAAGATGTTTACACAGCAGTGTGTGGAGGGAAGGCGGGGACAAGATGTTGACACAGCAGCGTGTGGAGGGAAGGCGGGGAGACAGGGAGAGAGCTCCGGGTACAGATCTGATGCGTCAGTGCATATATTCATAAACGCGCATCGGCTCGTAACATGCGCTGTCAGTCACAGGGGGGGAAAGACCAGTGGGGAGGATCCAGATAGTATTGTCGGGATCACTCCTCAGTACAGTGCTTAGCCCAGCCCAGCCCAGCAGTAATATGTTAAATAACAAGCTTATGGTGCGTTTCTGATTACATGACAATATGTATCTCCAGTATCATTAGGAATTTAAAAGTGCAAAAAAACTATGACCCCATAGGTCTCTTTTAACAATATGGGAAGATCTCAGAACCATATACAGTCAGATACAAGCGTACATGGTTTTGGCAATGCACTAGGGCTGCAATTAATGATTATTTTCATAATCGATTAGTTGACCGATTTTTTTTTTCCGATTCATTGGATTAATATAATTAAATGCCACACTTAATTTGAAGTAAAATACACAAATGGAGTGTTACAAACATAAAGTTTACTTCAGAATAAAACTGCATGTACAAATTTTTTCAATCACACGGCACTGGAATGCACGGTATTGCGGTACTGTGCGTTCCAATACGGGCGATCACACTGTGGGTGGGAGGCGCGATTGGGGTGCCATTGAAATGAATGGTACTGCAACGCACCTCCCGCAGCAGAATTTGTCAGGCCAAAACCGAAAATGACTTTTTTTCCCACAATTTATATATTATTTTTAAAAATACTGTAATTGTATTGTAAGCACATGGCGTTTGAAGAGCTTTAGCCAGGGAATGACAGCTGCCTGTGGCAAGATTCTGTAGACGGCAGCTGAATGTAAATATAGCAGGAAGTTGGCTGCTATTGGCCATTTCAAATTGCAATAGCCAATAGCAGGCTGGCTATTGCACCCGCCCACTGCTTGATGTGCCCTCCTCCCAGCGTGGGGGAGAGAGCTAGTGGATCCAACCAACTAATGGATACTAATGAGAATAGTTGCAGAGATATTGATTGACCACCTCTACCCAAAATAAACAGTAGTATATTGGTTTCCTAAGACACTCAGGAAGATAAAGGAAGGTACAGGCACCTTTTCTATAACCTTTTATAGTGTTAACAATAAAGAAATGTTGCTTGTATTGTTGATTCATTTTGCCATGTTGAACTATCAGATTAACCGAAATTTCGCCCAGCATTTTAAATGTCATTTCTTTTTTCTCATTTTTTTTAAAAGTCAAATATCTTTTAAGTTATACTACTTTTGTATTTTATTGTTGGATTTGCTCCTTTTCTTCTTGTTCTTCGGTTTAGGTGACCTGTCCAAAAGATAAATGGTTCCTTAGGCGATACAATGTCTGCCCAAGAATTCACAGTAAGTTTCATTGTTTACTAGGCATTGTAAACCCCTAACTGCCAGCCTGCATAGATCTGCATCTACAAAGAGCTTTTTTGTTGAAACCTTTTCAAATGTGATCATAACTCGCTTATTTCATATTTAATAAATCTGAGCTTTCATTGTCTCAAATCATCTTTGCTGGCACTAAGTATTTCTGACATTCTGTCTTGTAATGATGTCATTAATAATGGTGCCTGCAACACTGGGGGGTCCCCAGTTTGAATCTTCACCAAACTTCGCCAGGTCACTATCTGGTGTTTTGCATATTCTCCCCGTGCTTGTGTGGGTTTCCTCCGGCTACTGCGGTCAGTATTCCCCTTCACCTCTTTTTACTCCATTCACCAATGCTACATTAGTATTGGTGAATGGCGAAAACGAGGTAAAGGGGAATGCTGTCGGTTTAACATCCCTGTGGATGGATTGTAATCTGAGTGCTGTAAGACCATTGCTATCTAAAGCTGGCCATACACCTGCCGATTATCGTATGATAATTGCGGGAAATCCCGCGATCGTATGATGATCAGCAGGTGTATGGAAGGCGTGCGACCGTTTCTACTGTACGGTCGCACGTCTTTTGTCTTACTAGCATGTTGGAAAACCAGCCGAAAATCGCTTTTAATTTGTTTACAACCATCGCAAGATGAAAGTCGTGCGATGGTTGTAAAGTGTATGGCCAGCTTAAATGGTGCAGCTCATTTGGTGAGTGCAGTCTGTGGCCACACACGGATGGGGAGAGTGATCACCTGATTGCATCGTTTGCTCAAATGTTGTGGGGATTTTTACACTGCTTGTATCGTTTGCACAAATTTACTGGGACTTTTGTTCAAGTTGGTTGAAAGATTTGTGGCATCGTTTGGATCCTTGAATACTTTTATGAGGACTTTTAAAAATATTTGATGTATGCATTTGTTTAAATATAGCGCTGGGCAGTTTGTTCATGATTCAGCAACAAATGCCTGACAATGCAACATTGCTTTTACTTAAAAAAAAAAAAAAAGTCTTCCTCTACAGTGAGATATAGATTGTTGCACTGTGCTCAAACAACTGGTAGCCAACCAAGGAAAAATATCAGGTGAAGCTTTTTACAAGGATCACCTTGGTCACAAAGATATACAGGGTTATTCACAAAATGGTGAAGAGTTTGGGGAAGACAGGAGAAGTGAACAATCTAGGACAACATAGCTGATTTAGAAAAAATCTTCAATTCAGCTCACTTTCTAAATCAGCAATGTTGTCCTAGATTGTTCACTTGTCCTGCCTTCTCCAAGCTCTTCACCCTTTTGTGAATAGCCCTGATAAAATATACCTTACCATGAAAGGATATGCAACATATTGTTTAGCATAATAATTGGCCTTTTTTTCTTTACTCAGGTTTTATATACTCATCAAAAAACAAAAAAGTCTAAAGTCTGGCAAGATGGTATTTTGAAGATTTCAACAGGAGGGAATCAGGTGATTCATTTTGTTAACATGAACATGTTTTTACTATAAAACCTCTGCTGAGCATATAGCTGGGCAGTTGCCGTTCACACCGCGATAGCGACCCTAGATGACGCTGAGGAGTACAGCACATATACTTCTCAGCACCATCCAGGGGAGCTAGCGCTATGTGAACGGTATCTGCTCAGCTACTGTATATTTATAAAGCAGCAAATGCAACTTCCAATAAACATTCACTGGTGGTAAATCAATTAGTGTAATTTAAAACGTGCAGCTGGAAGATTCACTTGCAGTAAATGCTTAGTTTATGTCAGATTTACTGCTACATAAATATGCCCCTAGAACTTGGACAGACACAAATCAAGAGACCTGAACATGTTCTATTTTTGTCAAGAGAAATGTATCTTGCTCAGCTATTTTAAGACTGGTGACTCAAAGTTTTCACTGACTAGCTTTTGAGTTCTGCATAAAAGCTAAACTCCAGCCAAAACTTTTTTTTAGTTTTGGATAGAGTGGAGAAGGTTTAGATCATGTGTGGGCAGATTTGTCCTCACTTTCCATACGGCCATTAAAATTTCCCCAACGGGTGTGCAGACAGCAATAGTTTTAGTTAAGTGGGGAAAGGTAACAACTTCTTTCAAGTTCTTGTTGTCGGCTCTGTCCCTGTTTGGAGGATCTTCTTACTTCTTACTTTCTATATGGTCACCAGGGCAGGAAGTGAGAACAATTGTACAAAAAGGTATACTTATCCTCACTACAAGCAAAACTAACATTTGTTTTGGCTAGAGTTGGGCTTTAAGTTGAAACTGCAATTTTACTCAAATAAGTTTTATATGAACATCTTCAACTTGCAACATTGTAACCTTCCAAGTGAACAGGAGGTTGTCTTTTATGCTGCCTGTTATATTTTTGAACTCTGATTTTGCTCTTTATATGTAGGCTTCTTTATTCAACGATAAGGCTCAGCGTCTGGACACTGTATTTATAAAAACTGGCAAGGTGAGTTTTAAAAGAGAAACAAAGTCATTTAATTCAGAAATTTTATTAAAACAGTTTTGTTTTTGTGCATGATAAATATATGTATACACGATCTTGGAAACAAATGAAGTAACTCAAGAAAAAAGGGAAAACAGGCGTCCTGTCAGCTTTCTGTAGGGGTTACATATTATGTTATTTATATTTTTATATACAGTACCTATATGTAAGGTTATTATGCATAAACCACAAATATAGAAATATTCCTCCCTACCTAAAAAAAAAAACCCAAAAAACTTACAGTCAACACCCACCAACACGTATGAAATGTGGGGTTTTGTTCACATCTGGGAAGTTTCAGGGGCAGAGCTGCCTTGGTTTATATGCAGGTAGTGGGTTTTGATTGTAGGTTTTTTTTTTCTTACACACTATCATAAAAACACTGATGTCTGATTTGGTTACCCAAGCAATAAATCATAAAACATTCCCAGGAATTATAGCACATGGTGAAGTGTGAGCAAATAAACAATGCAAAGTACATTCACCACCAATTTTTTTTCTTGTATGTTGTAGGTTTTTTATAGGGTTGTTGTTTTTCGCTTTTTTGTGTTTTCCTTTATTAATAAATATACAACCCTTTCTGATAGCTGTCAGTGCACTTCCATTTCTTGGTTTATCTTATTAGTTTGAAGTGGGCAATAATCCTGGGACTCTGCATGAGTGCAGTTATATGTCAGGCTCCCATTACTATACTGTAACAGATTTTCAGTATTAAGCTGGCCATACACCTATCGGATTATCTGCAGATTTTCTATGGTCAGATGGAAAGAGTGCAACAGATTCCTCCATCTACACTAACCTGCGTGGATGGAGGAATCTCCCACAACGCCAAGCTTCAGTATCTTGCTAGTCGGCCCCACTGGCTGTCAAAATACCTGAACAATCTGATTGGATGCAGGCATTGTTCAGGCATTTTAAAAGCCAGCGGGGCCGACTAGCAAGATACTGAAGCTTGGCGTTGTGGGAGATTCCTCCATCCACGCAGGTTAGTGTAGATGGAGGAATCTGTTGCACTTTTTCCATCTGACCATAGAAAATCTGTAGGTGTATGCTTTAGTTTCCAATCCTAATTACAACTGTAATATTGCTGTTGAACTTAACTATATGATTATGTGTTTACTTCTGCTTTAATATACCACCTTCTTCTATGGAATGGCTGTTAAGATAAATAATAGTAACTTAACTGAGGGAAATGTATAGTCTAAAGCAATGATTACTCCTGAAGTAGGATTTATCTTCACACATTTATTACGAGTTTTCTTCTTTTTAGGTAACTATTGGTGATGATCTGGAAAGTGATCGCTATTTGATCACTGTTGAATCAGTAGCTGTAAGTGATAATACTTCAGAGAGCAACACTGAACGCAAAGATTTACCTGCATTCAGCAACAGATACAGTCTAAAGTCTTCTGGCCTGCGTCCTCCAGCTGGTTTGAAGAGAAAATTTACAGTAAGTGATATTAGCAGTTCAGCATAATGTGTTATCTTAATCTCTCAGAACTATTCATACTAATTTGGCACCAACTTACCATTTTAATATAGCGCTCCGTGAATCCTTTTCACCATGGCAGTCTGAAGACATTTGGTGGCGATTGGCAGAGCAATTGGTACTGACTTCCACCTTTGGAATTAACATACACACCCTCTAAAGCTGTTGCTTATATCACATTTCACTTACTTTAGGGACTGAAAGAAATGGTTTTTATTTTCTAAAGAAGGACACAGGAATAACTGAATCCAAAAAAATTAATGTGACTGTTGTAATGACAAGACTTTATGATGAGTTTCCCTGCTAGGAGGTCTGATTTTTTTTTTTCCCCCATGGACCAAAGCTGCTTTAACTTGTAAAATATTGAACTCTATGTAACTACTACTATGGCTAGTCACAAAAGGGAGAAGTGTTTGGAGAAGGCAGGAGAGTGAACAATCTAGGACAACATAGCTGAACTGCAAAGTGAGCTGAATTGGAGCATTTTTTGCAAATCAGCTATGTTGTCCTAGATTGTTCCCTTCTCCTGCCTTCTCCAAACTCCTCACCCTTTTGTGAATAGCCCGGTAAATCTCTAGCTATTGTAAAGTACTTTTTATAAAAGAATACAATGATTTTACAAAGCATTCCATTATTGGAGGGTAGGCTATGCTGGTACAGATTAATTCTGAATCAGTTTTTTAAGTGTTTGAGCAGATGGAAGTCACAAGAGGAAAGGAATAAAATAAAGGGGGTGTATAATATTTTAGTCACATTTAGTGCAACATATGGATTGTCATATTTTTCATATGAGATGCATTATTTTTCAGGGTTTTCAGTGTCCCCGTGAAGTTACCAAGAAACCATGTCTGGACGTGGAGGTGTCAGGAAGGACATCTTCTCAGCTGGAACAAGGATGTCCATCTCTGTCTTCTCCGCTCTTTACTACGTCACCTCTCTTTGCCGCTTCATTCACCAAGAAGGCAGACACAGGGGTAGTTGCACAGTTGCAAAGCTCCTACCAAACAGATGACTGTTCCGATACTTGTGAAAAGCAAAGCAGTGTGACCTGCAAAAACACACAAGTTAATAGCAGTACTTCCTCCTTTCATGTTTCAAGTATTGGAAATCAAGGAGCTGAAAGAGAAAATACCGAAAGAGAAAATATTGCTGACACAAGTGTACTAGGAGATGGAAACACAATTAAGCAAAGTATACGAAGCACAGCACAAATTTTGGCCCTGTTAAAGTCACAGCCAAGTAAAGAAGGGACATTAACAGAACAACATATCAATCAAGCACCCATGAAACCCGACAATGACCTAGGATCCACATTTGCAGGTAGTACAAGAAGTCATCTTCTAATATCTGAAAACATTTGTGAAGAACAATCACCAGTAAAGCCCCGTCCTGTAAAAAGTCGATGGGATATTTACTTAGATCAACCTCCAGCCTCCAGCACTGATCATGGTGATGATAATGACACATTTGTGCTGTCAGAAAGCCCAGACGAGAGGCCTAAAAATAACACTCCTATTACTTGCCTTCTAAAACCTGGAATAAAACAGGAGGAAATGAAAGGAGCAAATACATGGACTTCAGAAGCTGACAGACCACATATCACTAATCACAAATTAAATGATTTAGAACATGTAGGTAGGCCATCACACAAAGAACTTTATAATGCAGACGTGTACTGTGAAAATAATTCACCTGAGTCAGGACTTTGTCACATAGAGTCTCCTTCCCCAATTCTGTGTTCTTCTCAAAACCCAGCAAAATTAGAAGTGGATGACATGGAGTTAGAGAAGGAGAATGTAACATCTTTCTCCGAAGTTTCATTTAACCTGATGGACAGTTTTGATTTCACAGAATTAGATGATGGGGATTCAAATGTGGTCCCTCCCCTCTCACAAAACAGATTACTATCAGCAGAGGAAAACAAGGACATCCCTCAAGACAGCAATATTTTAGAAGGGAAAGTTCAGGAAAATTTTTCTGAGAACAAGTCTTTATTGAAACCAGATACTGTCAGATCTCTGTTAGCTGAAAATGTCATAAAAGGAATTCATTACACAACCTGCATTCTTCCTGTACCTGCTGATATCTGCAGCAGCAAAGCACAAAGTAACCTGGATGAACTCACTGCTTCTAATGAACTGCCTGAAAGTGATGTTTGTGATCAACACATAGAGCACATTAAAAGCAGAGGGGAAAAGATTGTGTCTTGGGAGCCAAGAAATATGTTATATCCATTCAGTGACAAAGAAGGACATATTCCTTGTGGTCAGTCTGCATTAAAATCAGCTGATGCTTTACTACAGGAAGGGTTATCAAGTGATGATGACAGTCTCTTTAAAGGCAGCAGCAGCAGCACTTCTTTAGCACAGAATTGCCTTGAGGAGGTTCAGTATACCGAAGAGGACTCCCTTGGTCTTTCACAGTCTGGAAGCAGCATTTCTATCTTAAAAACTCTAACTAAACCTTGCAGTGCTCTTGAAAGCCTGAATGTCTTAAAGGGGAAGTCTTTCTCTACCCCAGAGAAAAGAGACTGTGAACTGGGGACATGTCTGCAGAGTGAAGCAGAGGAAGGTTAGCAGCATTACATTTTCATTACAAATAAAAAGTCTGTTCCATATAAACCTTTTAGCCATGTGTCTTTTGGTCTCTGAATTGTCAGAGTGTTTGCAATTATAAGCGTAAGGTAAGACTCTAGTATATTGGCTGAAGTGCTTTTTTTGTGTGAAGTGGGAACTAACAAAAATGTTTTTTCTACAAAAAGCACTTTAGGTTGTCTGTTTTACCATTTCATGTTTTAGAGAGCTAGAA
This sequence comes from Nanorana parkeri, assembly GCF_000935625.1. NCBI lineage: Eukaryota > Metazoa > Chordata > Amphibia > Anura > Dicroglossidae > Nanorana > Nanorana parkeri. Next base: position 617,878 of record NW_017306304.1, read on the forward strand.
AAACATCCAAATCATTGTCGACAATCTCACTACTCTGTAATCTCAATACAAATTAGTAGGGATGCACCGATAGCGCTTTTTCGATATCAAATACGAGTACTGATATATTTTTTTCGGTACTCGTCAATACCAAATACAGATACTGGGGCCGTGTGCCACGATTTATCAGGAAGCCAGGCGGATCATGACCTGCCGCCCGGCTTTCTGATTGCCCGAGAAGCCGGTGTTCTATTGAAAGAAAAGCAGCTTTACTTCCCTAGGCTGCCTGGCTTCCTGACCATTTAGGAAGCCGGGCGGCGGGTCATGGGGTGCCACCCGGCTTCCTGATTGGTCAGCAAACCAGGCTGCCTAGCAACAAGTGAAGCCAGCTTCCTAGTCAATCAGGGAGGCGGGTCATGATGTGTTGCCCGGCTCCCTGATTGGTTAGAAAGCCAGGCTGCCTAGCAACAAGTGAAGCTGGCTTCCTAGCCATTCAGGAAGCCGGGAGGCGAGTCATCACCCGCTGCCCGGCTTCCTGACTTGAAAGGAAGCCGGCTCCATGCTCGCTTGGCACTGCTGGTTAGAGGGAGATACCGGTAAGTTCCCGTATTGGAGATAAGTAACGGAGCATTTGGGCGGGTATTGGCACCGATACTAGTATTCGTATCGGTGCATCCCTACAAATTAGTAAACTAAATGTGAGATTGTAGTCTATCTTGGAGCATTGGCTACTTGACAACACACAAAGGGACCATGGGGAACAGAAGAAGCCATCCTCCAGAAGGAAGGACAGTGTCAGTATGAATTCAGAGATGATTTGAGGTTCTACAGATGAGTGATACAAATAAGATACATGTTTGTTAATAATTAAGGTGCTTGAATGCATTTTTAAGATTTAACTCCTGAGTTTAGTGTCACTTAGGAGTGACAGTCTCTCCTTTAAAGGAGATCTTATACTATGTTAACATAAAGCTATGTTAATGGTGTTTCTGGGATGGATTAGCATTTCATTTTCATAATCTTTATCTCTCCTGGAAAAATACTGATTCTTGCTTCCTTCAGTACTCGCCACGTGAAGGCACTTTGTCTTGTGGTATCTGCTGAAGGGAAGAATCATAGTTAAAAAGGGACCTGTCACTAATTCAACAAAATAAAATTGAAGTCATCCTGTAAAATAAGATTACCTGTATGGCAGATTCTCAGAGGACTTCTATATACTCTCTATTGCAGAGCTATATCAACTGCTGGTATATAACACTTGACTACCAATTCCACCTGCTGCATTGTAGTTCCTCCCACAGGCTTCTTATATGACTATTCACTATAGCCTGTACAGGCTATTCACTATAGCCTGTACAGCTCCCGAAGCTGGCCAAGCGGCTCAGCCGAGCTGAAGGCATATGCTTCAGCTCAACTGAGCCGAAGTGAAACCCGAAGCCTCGCAACTGACAGCTGGGCGGAGCCAGCCGGGATGTCACGGCTGGCTCCGCCCAGTTGCAATGACAGATCAGCATCCCCAGGTAACGTCACGGCCGGCTCCGCCCATTTGTTATTAATTGGCCAGGACCTGCTAGAAGACTCTAGCCGGTCCCGGCCAATAGGAAACAGTTGGGCGGATCGGCTGAGTCGAACTCCTTCTGCACTTCGGCTCAGCCGAATATGCCGAGCATGTCTGGCTGATCTGAAGCCAGCCGCAGCAAGCCGATGTACAGCTGAAATCAGCCGTACAAGACTGAAGTGAATTCCCAATCAGCGTTTGGCTCACTTCGGTTGGGTTATTCACTCGGCTGCCTTCGGCAGTTTTGTGAATAACCCTTTTTATTTATTTTTTGCTGAGCTAGCATTACCTGGTCAGCACTGATGGAAGCATGCAGCAGCATTTTCTCCAATAACTACCTATTTCAGCTCTTCCCTAAATCTTTATCCATACCAGCAAGAGCATGAGCTTGACTTTGTGTGCAATTCAATACGCAGTTTATTTTTGTATCAGTGTCTCAATCTTAAACTTCTAGGGCATAAAGTCAGGAGGAAAGAAACTACATTTTTGTAATCTTAGAATCGCACCTTTCGCAAATTCGTTGTAAGGGTTTTATTTTTTGACACTAATGGGCCTTCAATGCATTTTCTATTGTAACACTGTTGGCAGTTCTGGAATTCTGACCATTGTGCCCCTAAGTATGTAACAGTGACCATTGTCTGTTTTTGTTTAAGTAAGACCTATATTGTGCACCTTAAGGTCTTCACAGGACAAGCCACTTGGCAATAAAGCTTCCAGATTGTGAAGATATACCAGCCATTCCTTCTTTCACAGTACCAGTGATATCCAGCTTTTCACCAATGCATCAAGAAGATGATACAGAGACATTATGCTTCCCTCAGTCTATCTCCCCACCACTGGTAACACCTTTATCAGTTCTTTTTAACTATTATAGGTATTGCTTAATGTTTCATTAATATGTTCATGACTAAAATAGTTTTACAAATCTTTATTATTTCCCTTTCTTCACGTTAATCTGAAATATATATTATTGCATATCAATAAAAAATAATATATTTCATATTGACCACTTCAGACAGAAACGTCTGCATTTGTCAGATGTATAGAGGGGCCAACAAGTATGCAGGCTCTCAGAAAAACCAAGCATGTTCTGCAAACTCTGTGTCATACGGTAGAAGCACCCTGTCTGTATTAACTTTGTCACTAAAAAATGTTAAAAACAAAAACTTACTTGCAAAGAAGAAAGGAATATTGATCTCTCCTGCCGTCTGAGTCCCAGATCTCTGCATAAGTGAAGTGAAACTACTGGTTAAAGATCCTGCAGAATCCAACTCTTCCGAGAGTTGAATCCCTAAGGTCCTGCTACACTCAGTGGTTTGCGTCCACAGCCCCTACGTCAGTACTGTGTCCTCTAGTGATATAGGAGATGATAGGGCTGACCTATAGGCACCCACAAAAGTATCCCATATTTCAGGATCTTCAGCTGTTGGTTTCTCTGAGATCAGTTACATGGGCAGTAGGACAGGTGAGTATTCAATTTCTTCTTCACAGAACAGTTTGTTTTTTCAAATGTATTTCAACAACTCTTGAAGTGTAAGTAAACCTCTGTAGGGCTGCAGCTAACGATTATTTTCATAATCGATTAGTTGGACCGGGCACGGTGGCCGCAGCGGAAGCAGCGTGTGACGTGTGGCTCAGGCTGCATGTGGAGCCCGGAACAGCCCCGAACAGGCAAATCAATCGATAGCCGACGAATCGACGATCGAAAACGTTGCCAACGTTTTCAATCGTCGATTTTAATCGACTAAATCGATTAACTGTTGCAGCTCTAAACCTCTGTGTAAATGTTTGGTACAGCATACTTGACATTAGGACACACTTCTTTTACATGTGTACCAGTGGCGTAACAATCGCCATAGCGACCCAGGCGACCGCTCTGATGCCGTGTGGGCCGCCAAGTTTGCTATGGCACGTAAGGGTGCTGACTGTCACTGACCCAGCTCAACAGCGGCATTTCCCCTCACAGCCGCAGCGGAGCTGTGTCAGTGACAGCCAGCAGCCATGGCAGAAGAGGCCAGCGTTCGCAGTGAAGGAGGAGGTGGGGCTGATGTGTACCCTTCTCCATTGCTGTTGGATCGTTCTTCTGTACCCAGCTCTGTCCCCCTCCGCCGCTGACAATTTTGGGTTCCCAGAAGTTGTATTCAGCTATTGGGTGGCCAATGATAATGTAAGCCCTATGCATGCGCACAGGAGTTACATCCTAACCAACACCAGTGCTAATTTGGGGCAACTTAGAGATGCAGTGAATGGGCTGTTGGGAGAGAGAAGATGATTTTTCTTGGCTAGAAGAGATTTTGCAAGTTTCTTCTGCCAAACGTTCCAACCTCCCGCCATTTTTTTTATTTTACTGTCTTTACTTCTGCTTTAATGCATGGCAAAAAAATATATACAAATGGTGATAAGATGTATGTCATACATTAGTTTGTAAACAGACTGACAGTATTTAATGAATTATTATTTGTAGAGATCTGTCGCCTTAAGTTTAAATTATTGGCAAAATCTGCAATTGTTTAATGGGCAACTATGCAATTTTAAAACTAGACCTATTATTGAATTCAGCTCTTGAGTGAGGTATGTTGTGGTGTATTGGGTTTTAGGGCTGCAACTAATGATTATTTTCATAATCGATTAGTTGGCTGATTATTTGTTGTGAGCGGATAAAAATAATTAAATAAATACCATTGTTAATTTAAAATGAAATACACAAATACAGTGTTACAAACATAAAGTTTACTTCAGAATAAAACTACATGCACACTTTTTTGCACTCGCACTGCAATGGAAAGCACGGCATTATGGTAACATGCGTTCCAGTGCAGGCGATTACACTGTGGGTGGAAGGCACGTCTGGGGTGCCATTGAAATGAATGCCACTGAAACACACCTCCCACAGCAGAATTTGTCAGGTCAAAACCGAAAATGACTTTTTTTTCCCCCACCTTTTATAAAAAAAAATTATTTAATTGTATTGTAAGCACATGGTGCTCAAATAGCTGCAGCCAGGGAATGACAGCTGCCAGTGGCAAGATTCTGCAGACAGCAGCTGAATGTAAATACAGCAGGTACTGGGCTGGTGCAATAGCCAGCCTGCTATTAGGAATTTCAAATTGCAATACTCAATAGCAGGCTGGCTTTTGCACCACTGGGTGCTGTGCTCTCCTCCCAGCATGGAGGTGAGAGCTAGGGGATCCAACCAACTAATCGATAATGAGAATAGTTGTCAACTATTCTTTTTATTTATTATTCGATTAGTTGGTTGCAGCCCTTTTGGGTTTTGTAATATGGTGACAAGCTGTCTTTATACAATGATTCTACATATTTTCTGTTTGTAGACACCGCCTGTATGCCAGCAGGAGAAAACTATGCTAACAACATCAACCATGGTAAATACCTATTTTATTACATTTTTTATTTGCAGAAAGGATCAGTCTTAATTGATAATATATGTTTACACCATGAGAATACAATCATTATACTTTCTGTATGCATTTGTTTCACCTGCTTTTTTCCATTTTTTTTTTTTTAGTAAATTGTATAGTATATGTATCTCCAAAAATGACATACATAGTTAAACTACTTTATTAGCACAAAAAAAGTCGTTCTGAATATTGTTTTTGCATAATGGTAGAATATATTGAAAATACAAATTAAGTAATTTCTTTTGACACCATTTCATAATACTTAAGCATGATGTTCTAATGTTGAATGCATCGGACACAGCGAGCAGTGACTTAAAGGGTCAGACGACTCAAAAATGATATGAGGTTATAGGTGGGACTAGGTGGCCTGTGCCAATCCCTGTTTTGTTTCTACAACCTTTAAGTGTCTCTGCCTATGTTTGCATGTTTCAGTATAAAATACAGAAAAAAACATTTAAAAAAACCCCATAAACATAAAATAAAATCCAACATGGAGAAACCCTCATAATGGCCAAAACAGATGTGCAGACCCAGGAACCCAATCAGATATTTCACCAATAAAGTCCCTGAGAGATATATGTAACCATCTGGTGATTCAACTATACTGCTTCTACCAAAAACTGCGTTATTAATTTTGAGTACAGTGACCCTTATTATCCAAAATAGCATGTTTTTGAGGGCTGGATCACACCTAGTGTAGTGCATTCCAGCATGGTTAGTTGCTGGCAAGCACTGGATCACATAATTAAAGCCTCCCTGCGTTCTGGGGCAGGAGGGTGCATGGTAGTGCATTCAGGTCAATGGCACCACAGCCACGCCTCCCGGGCCACAGTGCGACCCGCCCCAGAATGCAGGGAGGCTGTAATTATTCGATCCAGTGCGTTCCAGCAACAAACTGTACTGGAACGCACTTGATTAGGTGTGAACAAGCCCTCGGTTACTAAATCAACTTTTACTTTCCATATTGCTTCTGTTTCATTATTTTCATTGGTTAATATATGTACATACAGTATAACATCACCGCCGTATATTGTTCAATGTTCATGCCATTTCCCCTTACCAGACACATCATCCAGTTGAGTTTCAAGGTTACAGCGTGAAAGGATCAGCATCTAGTGCAGTCATAATTAGGCCTGACACATCAGTGCTAGATTGGAGCTGCTCTCCAGATAGAGGCCCGCATGAAAGCCTACTATTTTATTCAAGCAGTCGACCCTTTGATTCAAGCAGTCGACCCTTTGATTCAAGCAGTCTACCCTTTGATTCAAGCAGTCTACCCTTTGATTCAAGCAGTCTACCCTTTGATTCAAGCCATCTACCCCTTGATTCAAGCCATCTACCCCTTGATTCAAGCAGTCTACCCTATGATTCAAGCAGTCTACACTTTGATTCAAGCAGTCATTTTCTTTCATCACCAGCTTGTGTTTTCAGTCAGTTAATGCAGGTAATGAAGTTGTCTTGTGTGGATCTTGGTTACAAAATATTTCATTTGAATCTCCTATGCATACTTTTTTTGATGTTGCTGTCTGAATGACCATTGCAAACCAATGTCTTCTGCCTGTTTTCCATTTTGAGCAACATATAGTAAGGCTGTATTTATTTCCAGAATTCTCCTCCTGTTACATTGGATGAGACATGCTTTGATTATAGCGGTCTTTCCCAGACTACAGTGGAGCACACTAGGACACCTAACGAAAGCGATTTTTGTAAGTAAATGTACATTAATTGGTGTGACTGGTACATTACAGGCAATGATAACTTTCTACCACCAGGTGGCGATAACTCCTTTCTTATTAAATCTGCAAATGAGACTTATAGGAAGTCCTACATTAAAGTGACACTAAACTCAGGAGTTAAACCTTTTTTTTTTCTCTCCCATTCTATATATGAGAATGAAATAAAGACTCTGGCTGCTGTGTTCTAGGAACTACAACATTTTAGGTGGATAATTTGTTGTCTAAAATGCTATATCAGGGTTGGATAAATCAATATGGAATTCAGAAGCCGGTCTGTCCAATCCATGAGCCAGCAGGATTTATTTTTAGGAGTCAACTCCATCAACAACAACAACTAGCAAAAACCTCAAAAGTTAGGTGCTAGCTCTAATTTTTAAAGGATCATTGGCTACCTGGTTTCTGGCATTTGTCTAGCCCTGTGCTATATTGAAAGTATATGCAAACTGATGTGTTAATTAATGAGAACCCTGAAGTTTCAAAATATTTAATTCATGCATTAGTCTAAAGCAGAAATATAACTGACAAGAACTGTATCTAATCCCTCTCTCAGTTTAAACTGCTGCACAGGCACTGTAAGAGGCTGATACCAAGTCAAATTCAGGTACTTCACACTGCTTGCATTTAAAAAAACATTTAGACTGGGTTCAGACCAGCCGCATGCTATAATGGTCTGTTTTAGCATGCAGTTGACTTCTGCTCGGGGCAACGGTGTGTAGGGGTGCCTTGCATTGAGAGGCACCCCTACACACCGTTGCGTTGTTACAATGCAAGGCCCTTTTTTTTTTTCTTATTGGCAGTGTGTACACTCCATTCACGTCTCTGCACAGCGTCACGTCTGTGCTGCACTGTGGTGGCCTCTGGTGCCGTGTGCTGCAGAAAAATAAGGCATTTCTGAATTTTTCCACAACACTCATCACACCAGCATTGTGCCATACACAGGGCACATAGAAAACTGTTGTTTTCTGCGGGCCCTCACGGTGACTGGCTTTGATCCCGCACGAAAAACACTATTCGTTGCAACTGGTGTGAATGAGCCCTTAATGATGTAAGTTAATACAAAGCTGCATCCATTTTTAATTTTCTTTAAAAAATCTGCCTAAAGTTCAGCCTTAAAGGGATTCTAAAGCCTCCAGTTTTTTTCATATATCTACTGCTAGCAAGCAGTAGATATATGCAAAATTAACTGCATAGTTCTTCTTTAAACTTACCTCGTTATCGCTGCGCGCTCCCGCCCGGGAATCCAAAACTGTTCGGATTCTCGGCCGGTAGACGAGCAGAGACGCAAGGTAAGTCTATGGACGCGTGCACCCGCATGCAGACACCGCGGGATAGAAATGTGTCTTCTTGATTGAGCTTGCAAAAGGAGCAGTGTATACTTATTGAACTCTTGAATGGTTGTGCATGGTCTTAGTAAAGCTGTGCAAACAGAGTCTTTCAATAAATAAAAATCCAACTGTTACTGTAACTATGCCCATGAAATAAATGCAAGCACAATTCTTCTGCCCAGCCGGAGCAGTTTTCTTCTTTTTTTCCACATTAGCAAACCAGGAGTTATTTCTTTCCTTTTTGGAAACCGGAAAGATCCTTACTTGGTTGCAGATTTCTGATGCTCAGTTTAGAATGAATAAAGATCTTTGTCTATAGTCATCTACTATGCAATAAACAGTTACAGTTACTACTCTTTGCAAATCCTTGCCTAAATACACATCATGATTTCATAGATGGAACCATTTCTGAAAAAGTGTGTGTACCTACATTACAGGTTCTACTTTTGTTTATATCCAGATCTTTAAACACAATAATTATATGATGAATAAAACAAACTGCTTTTAATCAATATTGATTATTGTTTGATAGTATTGTCAGTATCTGCTCTTTCCCCTCAGTTTCCTCAGTGCAGTGTCCACTTCCACGATGGACTGTGGGAACCCAAGGATCAGACTGTGACTGGGAGTTTTCACAATGGACAAATAAGGTCAGTGAGCATTTGCATTGGTTATATTTGTGGTGTGTAGTTTATAACATAATAATTAGATATTACTATAAAATCCAGAATACCCTGCCCTCATGCCCTTAAGATCTTTATGTCTGTGTAAGTTGTAATAACATTTTCTATCCTTGCTACACCACAATCACTATTTTATGCAGAATGTTTTGTTTTGTTGTTATTAGATAATTATTGACTGTACAGCTACAGAACATAAGACCTTGGTATAAGCATGTATTGTATATTTTCTTCTGTGTAAATTATTTCAGGTCAAAACACCAATACAAGAAAAGTCAGGCAACCTAAAGTGTCAGTTTTTCCTGAGACCAAGGCAATGCGTTTCTGTGGAGAGCCCAGGAGCACAGTTAAAGGATGGGAAAGCTCTACTTGAGCAGCACAGTAAGAAACAATTCTATCTGCTTAAGTATATATATGGCCATCATAAATATTTCTGTGGGAGAGGTAGGTCTTTTCCGGAGAAAGTAAACGGCTAACTGTTCTGTGGTGTCTGTTGGTTGTTTGCTAGGTTTGATTATATAAGCTGCAACTAAAGACATCCATTAACATTAGACCACTGATATCTAGATTGTACACTTAACACTATACTGGGTATAAATACTAACTAAATATCTAGCTTCTGCAGTTTCATGGGGTTCAGATTACAAATAACAGTATACTGGGTGTTAATTGTAATGGGGAGTTGGACAGATTTTAGCCTATTAGCATAGCAGAGATTAGTGTGTCATAAAAGGAGGGCATTTCAGTGGAACACATAAAAGACCACTAATGTCTACCCCTGCTTTTGGTGGCTGTGGGTACTTTACAGGTTTGTGTTCTTTAAAGATTACTAAGTATGAAAAGTTTACCTTGATGCTCAAGATTTTAATCTTATGGTGCTGAAATGCTGACAACATACGGCTAAAGCTGGCCATAAACTAATCTTTTTTTCTCATGTAACCACGTGGGCTCAACAAGAAAAATGCTTCATTTTCCAATCCATGCAAAACTGTATAGATGGGGGATGGGAAATGGGAATTCCCCCTCTCCATCATTTTGAAGAAGAAGTCTCGCCCTGTATTTTTTTCTGAGCTCAGTCACCGAACTCCCACAACATACCGTATATACTCGAGTATAAGCCGAGATTTGCAGCCCATTTTTTTGGGTGAAAAGTGCCCCCCTCGGCTTATACTCGAGTCAGCGCCAGCGCGTCTTCTTACTTACCTCGCCGAGCGTCGCGTCACTGCTGCTCCGGTGGGCGGCGCTCCGAGCGGGGTCATCTGGCAGTCTCCGGCCACCTAAATTAGGACCCGGAGACTGCCAGATGACCCCGCTCGGAGCGCCGCCCACCGGAGCAGCAGTGACGCGACGCTCGGCGAGGTAAGTAAGAAGACGCGCTGGCGCTGACTCGAGTATAAGCCGAGATTTGCAGCCCATTTTTTTGGGTGAAAAGTGCCCCCCTCGGCTTATACTCGAGTCAGCGCCAGCGCGTCTTCTTACTTACCTCGCCGAGCGTCGCGTCACTGCTGCTCCGGTGGGCGGCGCTCCGAGCGGGGTCATCTGGCAGTCTCCGGCCACCTAAATTAGGACCCGGAGACTGCCAGATGACCCCGCTCGGAGCGCCGCCCACCGGAGCAGCAGTGACGCGACGCTCGGCGAGGTAAGTAAGAAGACGCGCTGGCGCTGACTCGAGTATAAGCCGAGATTTGCAGCCCATTTTTTTGGGTGAAAAGTGCCCCCCTCGGCTTATACTCGAGTCAGCGCCAGCGCGTCTTCTTACTTACCTCGCCGAGCGTCGCGTCACTGCTGCTCCGGTGGGCGGCGCTCCGAGCGGGGTCATCTGGCAGTCTCCGGCCACCTAAATTAGGACCCGGAGACTGCCAGATGACCCCGCTCGGAGCGCCGCCCACCGGAGCAGCAGTGACGCGACGCTCGGCGAGGTAAGTAAGAAGACGCGCTGGCGCTGACTCGAGTATAAGCCGAGGGGGGCACTTTTCACCCAAAAAAATGGGCTGAAAATCTCGGCTTATACTCGAGTATATACGGTACATTGATTTTTATCCCATGCTACTGTGTGGAGTAGGAACTGACATACAGACTTTGACAGTTCACTCTCCTTCATTCCTAACAAGGCTCTGCAAAGGAGATGGTCTCTGGATTGACAACTCTTATCTCACTGTCTCTGTACTTTCCCAAAACAAGGATCCCCTTGGAAGCCTAGTGCCTGTGCTGGTTCCTGTGAGAGCGTGCCCCTTCCTGTGAACTTGCCTGTGTCTGAAATTGCAGAGACAATGAGATAAGAGCTATCAATTAAGAGTCTGTCTCCTTTGACAGTTTTCTCCTCTTCATTTTTGGACCATGATATGCAAAGTCTTTATCTTACTTTCTACTCCACACAAAACATGGGCTAGGAAGCAACATGCACTGTGTGAGCTGTGAAAAATAATACAAGGTGAGACTTCTTCTTTAAAGACATTTATTAATGAGCGTTGTTAGATTATATTTGCTTACTACTGATGAAGATTCTGCTTCCTTCTTATCAGTTCTGCACAATGATTTCTCCATATACACCTATAGGTCAGACCTGATAAAAAACAATAGCCTTAAGGTTAACTCCGATAAAATTGTTCTCAAAAGTTTGCATACCCTGGCAGAAATTGTGAAATGATGGCATTGATATTGAAAATATGACTGATCATGCCAAAAAACTGTCTTTTATTTAAGGATAGTGATCATATGAAGCCATTTATTATCACATAGTTGTTTTGGCTCCTTTTTAAACCGTAATGACAACAAAAAACACCCAAATGGCCCTGATCAAAAGTTTACACACCCTGGCATGTTTGGCCTTGTTACAGACACACAAGGTGACACCCACAGGTTAAAATGGCAATGAAAGGTTAATTTCCCACATCTGTGGCTTTTTAAATTGCAATTAGTGTCTGTGTGTATATACAGTATAGTCATTGAGTTTGTTAGCTCTCACGTGGATGCACTGAGCGGGCTAGATACTGATCCATGAGGAGCAGCAAAGAAATGTCAAAAGACCTGCGTAACAAGGTAATGGAACTTTATCAAGATGAAAAAGGATATCAAAAGCCTTGCAAATGTCAGTCAGTACTGTTCAATCACTTATTAAGAAGTAGAACATTCGGGGATCTCTTGATACCAAGCCAAGGTCAGGTAGACCAAGAAAGATTGCAGCCACAACTGCCAGAAGAATTGTTCGGGATACAAAGAAAAACCCACAGGTAACCTCAGGAGAAATACAGGCTGCTCTGGAAAAAGACGTGTGGTTGTTTCAGGGAGCACAATATAACAATACTTGAACAAAAATAAGCTGCATGGTTGACTTGCCAAAAAGAAGCCTTGACTGCGCCAAAGCCACAAAAAAGCCCAGTTACAATATGCCCAACAACACCTTGGCATGCCTCACAGCTTCTGAAACACTTAAGTTTGGAGTGAGGAGACCAAAACAGAGCTTTATGGTCACAACCATAAGCGCTATGTTTGGAGAGGGGTCAACAAGGCCTATAGCGACAAGAATACCATCCCCACTGTGAAGCATGGTAGTCGCTCACCCATTTTTTGGGGGGTTTAAGCTTTAAAGGCACGGGGAATGTTGTGAAAATTGATGGCAAGATGAATGCAGCATGTTAGAAAATACAGGCAGACAATTTGCACTTTTCTGCACGAAAGCTACGCATGGGACGCTCTTGGACTTTCCAGCACAACAATGACCCTCCAGTGGTTACAGCAGAAAAAGGAGAATGTTCTGGAGTGGCAATCACAGTCTCCTGACCTTAATATCATCGAGCCACTCTGGGGAGATCTAAAATGTGCGGTTCATGCAAGACGACGAAAGACTTTGCATGACCTAGAGGCATTTTGCCAAGGCGAATGGGCAGCTATACCACCTGCAAGAATTCGGGGCCTCATAGACAACTATTACAAAAGACTGCGTGCTGTCATTGATGCTGAAGGGGGCAATACACAGTAAAAAGAACTAATGGTATGCAGGCTTTTGAACAGGGCTCATTTCATTTTTTTATTTGTTGCCATGTTTTGTTTTATGATTGCGCCATTCTGCTATGACCTACAATTGAATATGAATCCCATAAGAAATAGAAGAAACGTGTTTTCCCTGCTCTCTCATGTTTTCTTTAGTACATATATTACCAATTCTCCAAGGGTATGCAAACTTTTGAGAACAACTGTTTATTCAACAGTCTTTAAGCAGTGATAGTTATATTAGTTAGAAAGGGCAAGGTTTGCACATTTTGACTGAAAAAAACTGTAATCAAAATTTGTAACAGCAAGCAAGTAAAATATTAAAAACCATATAAAAAATTACAATAATATTGCTGTAATAACGTAAATGCTTTAGAGGTTTATTTCATCTGGTTTAGATAAAATGTGTGTACACAATAGACCTTCATGCAGCATAGTCTAAGTTGATGGAGGGTGGCTACTTTTGTTCCCCATGGTCCCTGTGTGTTGTAAAGTAGCCACCGCTCCAAGCTCACTCCTGTGATAGACTACAATCCCAATACAAATTAGTAAACTAAACCTGAGATTATAGTCTATCATGGGAGCTTGGAACGGTGGCTCCTTTACAGAAGGAAGGACAGTGTCGGCACCAATTCAGAGATTATTTGAGGATCTACAGCTGAGTGATTACACAAATAAGATTCATTTCTGTTAATAGTACTGGAATGTATTTTGAGGTTTAACTCCTGAGTGTAGTAGTGTCACTTTAATATGTCTTACTTTAATTTAGAAGTTATATACAAAACTTTTGTAGCTGGAAAGTGGTGATAAGATGACATAATAATGGAGGTTGTTAGTACAATGTCTCTGTGACATTGTATCTATTTCTCTGACTTCAGTTGGGCTGTTCAAAATGCTTTTTCCTTACAAAGATCTTCTAAACTGGAAACTTTGCCTCTGCTTATGTCAGAAGTATGCAGGGAGTGCAGTATTTTTTTACAAGTGTTGCATTCCTATTTTGGCCCTTCTTGGATATAATATATTGTAGAGCTGCAGCTAACGATTATTTTCAAAATCGATTAGTTGGCCGATTATTAAGTTCGATTAATCGGTTAATCGGATAAACAATAAAATACATTTTAAAAAATGGCTCCAGTGATGGACTAGTGTGGTGTGCAATATAGTGAAAAGGAAAGTGTAAAATTATACAGCAATCAATGCAGAATGGCACTGACTATAGAGGACTACAAATCCCAGCAATAGTACATTATACAGCGCAATGCAGAATATCAACAGCTATAGAGGAATACAACAAATCCCAGCAATAGTACATTATAGCTGGCGGTATAGTCCTCCCGCTATAGTCCTCTATAGCTGGTGGTACTCTGCATTGCGCTGTATAATGTATTATTGCTGGGATTTGTAGTCCTCTATAGCTGGTGGTATTCTGCATTGTGCTGTATAATGTATTATTCCTTGATTTGCACTATACAGTGCAGTGCAGAGTGCCACCAGCTATAGAGGAATACAACAAACCCCAGCAATACATTATACATACAGTGTATAATGTATTGCTGGGATTTGTATTCCCATGTATAATATACAGCACAATGTACCATCAGCTATAGAGGAATACAAATCCCAGCAATACATTATAGAGCACCATGTGTGGGAAAGTGCAGGCTTACCTGAGCAGTCTTCCAGCAACTTGCTTCTGAGATCGGACCTGTCTATCGGCGGCTGTCATCCCCCCACACCTGCTCATCCCCCCACACCTGCTCCTCCTTACTACATCTCCCCGCGTCCCTGTGCCGATCGTGGATGTGGGCGGACGGTGAATTTGAGGCGGGGAGGAGGTGTGGCGTGGATGCGGTCGGGCAGGTCTGGCAGCGGCGAGCGTGAGGTGGGGAGGAGGTGCGGCGTGCAGCGTGTGTGGAGCCGTGAACAGGGCCAACTGATCGGAAGCCGATTAATCGATTATTGAAAAAGTTGACAACTGTTTCAATAATCGATTATAATCGATTATGTCGATTAGTTGTTGCAGCCCTAATATATTGAGGAGGAGGAAGAAAGGCCATACAAATTAGCTAAAGTTACCATTTTTTGTCTCCACCTAAGATTTTTTGAACACTGGAAAATTATCCAAAGTACGTTCCAGGCTTCAGATGCAAGTACCAATGGTCACCCAACCGGAGACTGTTGTTAGTCCCAGCATCATTTCTATGGATGGTGAATATGATGTCCCAGAAATTCAGATGCAAAACAGACTTTTATCAAAGACTAACTCGTACACATCTAAGGAAACACATTCCACCATTGTAGCTGAGTCATCAAGTAAACAGCCAAGCAGATGGTTAAAGTATCAGGATGTCTCTTCAGGGGATCCACAAAATAATAACGGTGAAGGGAACCCTGAATTCTGTGCACAGAGTGTCTTCAGACATCCAGAAAAAATAGAGGAGATCCAGAATGATGAAACAGAATTTGCCCAGGGATCTCAACTTGGTCGGTTGAAGCACAGTCTTGGCCACCAGAGTGCTGCTGTTTCAAAGGTGGAGCTGATCAGAAAAGTTCTTACTCCAGCTAATGGTTCTCTACCTCATTTGGTGAAAAAGAACTTGTTTTTCCATGACACAGGAGATGAGAAGGTCTGTACTCAACTATATTTGCAGCTGAGGTCTAATGTTCTTATTTTTAGATAAAGATGTATTTTTTCCTCGTTCTGTATGTTGGGTATAGTTGTTATCTGTTTCTAGCTGTACTAGGAAAAGTGTTGCTGTTCCAGTGCAGGTAAAGTGGAGTATATTACATACCATGCATAATAAGTGTTTATTTGGGAGTATTGATAGGAGAGGACTGCAAAGGCTATGATAGCAGGGAGAATGTGCAGGAGATCAGTTTTCTGAGAGTATTACGACAGGTAGATGTGTGGCAGAGAAGTGCTGAGGTTATGACAGAGTATGACGACGGAAAATATTTATATGACAGGAGTGCGAAGAGTAAAGTTTATAACAGAGGGCAGTGTGTGCAGAAGAGGAGTGAGGAGGGCATGACGGCCGGCAGTTTGTACAAAAGAGGAGCATGAAGGGTATAATGGTGGGCACATCTGCAGGAGAGGAGTGTGGAGGGGTAAAACAGTGGGCACTATGTCCAGGAGAGGAGAAAGTTGGGTATGACGTGGCCAGTGTGTGCAGCATACAACTGCTTAGGTTATGATGGTGGGTAGAATGTGCAGAGGGTATGACAGTGACCACTATTTGTATATGTGCAAAAGAGAACTGGAGCAAGTATACCAGTTGCTAGTATGTGCAAGAGAGAATTTCAGCTATAACTGTGTGTAGCATGCGCTGGTGAAAATTGTGAATTATTTAGTCGGCAGTATGTGCAGGAGAGGAGTACAGAGGGTATTAGTGGCATGCAGTTTGTGCAGGAGAGGAGTGTGGGTTTGAATGCGGGTAAGTGCATCAGAAGAGAGCAGAGGCTGTGGCATTGGGTAATATGTACAGGAGAGAAAAACAGAGAGGGATAG
>NW_017306304.1:634116-646714 GCF_000935625.1 Nanorana parkeri
CCCCTGATGCATCCTCAGTATCTTGGCTGGTTTAAAGCACTGGTACACTAAAGTTTAGAATCATGAAACGCTCAGAGCTGTACAGTGGGTACAGAGAATTGATAAACAGGAATGTATTTCTCTTCCATTTAGGGAGACTTTAATCTTAGGGCTATAATGCCGCCTACAGGAGGATTGCACACTGACAATAATAAACAAACTATAGGCCAGCCTAAGTTAACCCCTACTACTACCATTATGCATCCATTTTGCTAGCACGTTTTTCTTCTTCAAATCTTTTCTTTAATCAAGATTCTTCTGTACATCACTGCTAGAGGTTTCTCTCTGATTGAATCTATGTGGCATGGTTGTCCTCACCCTGGCTTTTGGAAGACCACATCCTGACCCCGCTGGACTGGACGTTTCCATTCAGGCACTGGGTTCCGCATGGGGCACTTTCCAGGCTCACTTCTGGTACAAGTTGGCTGGGGAGCGTTTCCAGATCCAGAGCCGCTGGCATTGCCTTGGTGCTTGCCCTATCTCTGAAGAGTCCCTTAGGCTAGTCGGGCAATTATGATTCTTGCACTTTATTACAGCAGCTTTCTTGTACTTTATAGAACTAATGGCAATGAGACACATATTTTATCATTTTAGATCTCACTATCCTGTGAACTTGCGTTTCTACCCAAACACATTGTGCTGTCTGCATCAATTCCTAAAAGAAAAGTAAATATCCCAGCTGTGTTCCAGTCTTCGGCCCATTATAAGCAAGTCCTCAGTGCATCTCTTGCAGGTATGACAGTTAATGCAATCATTTAAGTGTACCATATTCAGGATTAACTTAACTCAGACACCACATCCTTAGTTTTAGCATCATTCCCATAGAGAGGAAGCTCCATATAATTAAAATGATATTCACAGTATATGATAACACATATATCTAAAAGATAAGATAATAGATGTATTTATAATGCATTGTAAAGGATACAAACATACATCTTTGATTAATTAAAAATAGGGCCATATCATTTATACCTTATTTTTCAATGGCCCTTAATATTGCACATCAGTCTTTTATGTGCATCCCCAAGTATATATATTATTTATATTATTCACATTATCTTTCCATATTGATAGAACAAATTTGTTTCAAGAACCAAATGGGAAAGGGGGAGGGGGTGCGCACAAGTTAGGTTACGCTTTTCACAGAGTTAGATTATAAGATTTTTTTTGTTACATTATGTGAACATATACTTGATATGCCTATGAACGAAAGACGTGTCGACCGGGTCAGAAAAATCCCTTGTGTGTGAGGTTTTTTTTTGGACACGGTCAACATGCCTTTCGTTCATACTAACTATATACTATTACAGACAATTGTTTATTCCCACCTTGGTCTGAAGAAGCAGATCTAAATCTATACGGTTATCGTGTTTCAGAAATTATTGGGGGCACATTTTCCACTTTGGAATCTCAGAACAGCATTATCACAATCTCTTTTACATTGTTATCTGTTGTTTTTTTTCTGTTTTTACTGTTGCAACTAGAAGCTGAAACTAACCTCCATTTTTTGAAAAAAACTAAACAGGACAGGTGAAAGTTTGGTATGAGATAGAGCAGGGTACACCAGGACCCTGTAACTTTTTTGTTTGTTTCTTCTTTTGACAAAAATCATTGGCAGTAAAGGCAGATATGCAGGAGTATCTTTATTATCTCTTGAAGTGGATCTATAGTTGGAGAGATTCCTTCACTTCCTGTCTGCTAAAATGTTTGTCCCCAAAAGAGGAAGGGAGGGGAATCTCTCAAACAGCAGCACAGACAGTAAAAATGCTTCAAGTTAAGTATGCTAAAACGTGTTAGCTTTTTGATGTCTCTTTCCCCGTTGCAGCTTTTCCCTCAACATTGTCCCCAGAACTGAACGTTAGGGGAGATCTCTCTGAGCCCTGGATAACAGAAAAACTTGACAGGGGTTCTAACCTTTCCTTGTTCTAACCAAAACAAAAAAAGCTTTGGGTATAGAGACATTTAATCTGTACAGTAAGGCTGGCCACACTCAGGCCACTTTTCACAACATACACTAAAGATCTTGGATCTTTTGGCTGAAATAATTATAATTACGGTATATGTTAGATTACTACCTCACCAAAGTACATTTAATTTGTGTTTGTGTCCCATTGTATTGAGTACAGGGTGTAAAGGATTGTTTCTCATTAAACTTTCTTTTACTGATTCTTCACTGCCCATCACACCTCCAACTGTGATTTGGTTTTTAATGATGGGTCCATATTATAGATAAATAATTTTTACCTAAATTTGTTTCTATACAGAACATTTAAATGTTATAATGTTTGAGCTGTCACAGAGGCTGCACAAAGCTTTCTCCAAAGTGGACATGTCCTTCTACACTTCAACAGAGGTTGATGAGGCAAATAGAAAGGATACAGCTTCTCCACTTTGCCTGCATCAGCAACCTGCTAAGCTTGTGATGGTTAGAAAAGAAGGCCCCAATAAGGTAACATGCTTAGAATTATTTCAGTTTAGATTACATCTGTGGCCAGGGCAAAATAACCCCACTGAATTCATGAGAAAGAATTATGAGTAAAAATATTCAATTTTCTTCTGACTCTAGGGTAGATTCTTTTATACATGTGATGCACCCAAAGCTGATCAGTGTAAGTACTTTAAATGGTTGGATGAGGTAAAAGGGACACAGCAGGAGAAGGGAAAACCTGAGTCCAGACTTGTAATAGGGGACATGAAGAGCCTGTCAAAGTACATCAGATGTCAGAATATAAACCTGTATGAAGAAAGCCAGCTTATCATTAGGTATGTACTATACAGCTAACACGCACTTTCATTGTAAATATTGCACTGAAATATATTTCATTCTCATCTATTGAGGGACAATGGAAGTCTTTAACCTTCAGGTTATACAGCCACCTGGACACTGGCAAACAAAAAGACTGTAGGGCAGCCCAGGAAAACCCCCTCCTGCTACCCACATGACTGAGTATGGACATATTTTCTTCAGCTCTGCCGTGTTAAAGCATAACCTATTTTTGATGGCACTTTTTTTTCATCACTTAAGACTCTTTGTATCTCTGCTTGGAACTTTGTCTCTTCAATTACAGCTATCTGGCACGGTCGTCCAGTGGGTTGACAGTTGAGCTGTACTGGTTGCCACCTGCTTTTTTTTTCCTACTAATGGCTCTGGGGCTACTTGCAGGACACCTGCTGACAGTGACGACATCTGCAGCCTGCAGTCGGTCCTGGGAGTCTCTTTAGCTTTATCAGCTGTGGCAGGGTCCTCTGCCCAAATCATCCAATTATATGCTGACATTGATCACAGAGGCCATTAGCATTCTCCTGCAGATTAAATGTCTGATTTGTCCAATCCTCCTGTGTGCAGCAGTATAACCTGAAGGTTAAAGACTTCCTGTGTCCACCAAAGGACTCAAAGAAAAGGATTTTATGGTGAGTACAAAAATCCATATTTTTTTAAAACCCTAAACTCAACAATAAACTGTTCTGCGCTGTTGGCAAAATATGCCGGGTATCTAAAGAATACCTTTACTCTTATGTTGCCTGTTAACAGGAAAATATCTGGATATCCAAAACGACAGTTTGGCAAGTTTGCAAAAGTTGTCAATACGAATGCAGAATTTGGTGGCAAATCAAAAACAAAACTTTATCTCAAGCTGAACAGAAAGGATAACTCATCTGCATATAGTAAAGGTAATTTAATATGGACGTACAACTGTGTGTTGATGGTTATATAGTAAATGGCAAGACCAATTTGCCTTAAAGGGGTAATTATTTAATCTCCTGTGCAAGATAACCTGAAAAGGCTCTTTATCATCTATAAACTTCATTTAGGTCTTCAGTTTGCAAAAGCACATAGTGTTGCTGTCTTCAGGAGGCTATTTAGGAAATTTCCTCCATCTGCTGAGTGTAATCATTAAGTTGCTTTTTAAATGAACACATTTCTGGACATAATTCCATGCTGATTTTATTGTAAAAAGGAGTTTCAATGCGAAGCCATCAATATTCACCTTGATGGCTTCACCTGAATGGCAATATTCATTTTGGTAATGTTTCAATTAAAATTGGAGAACTTAGCTATGCCTTATTACTAAAAAAAGATACAAGCGTGTCTGGTGTCCATTGGGCACCTATGCCCCCCATACTGGTATTGGGTGACAGTAATATTAGTGGGATACCCCATTTCTTGCTGAAAGGGCTAGTATCAGTATAGCAGGGAGCACAGGATTGCCAGTCTTCCTTCTATAAGGATACAAACCCATAAGTCTTGTGTCTTGACAGGTATCTCTTGGGAGACATACAGTTTTTTAAGATTTTTTTTTTGTTAATTTTCTATTTTATTGAAACGAGTAAATGTTTTTATCTCCCACAGTGCTCCTGCAACATGACAAGAGCAGAGTAGTCCAGAACAATATCAGCTTATCACAAAGATGTATCAGGAAAAAAAGTGAAAGCAATGTTAACCGCTATGTTTTGCTTTTTCTATAAGGCCCTTTTCAGACGGGCATTTCAGGAGTCTGTTTATATCTGATAACCCCCAACTCCTCCCAGGTCTGGAAAACCAGACGGAACAGAGTTCCGTTTTGGTGGACCTGATTGTGGCAGATCAGGGGTAATCTGATGTAAACGGAGGCAAAAGATTGATGTTTTAGGTGTTAGTGCCTGAAACATCAGTCTTTTGACAAATGTAGTGGGTCATCATAATGTTTGATACAACACTTAAAATAGTATTAAACTCTCAAACTTTTTCCAATATTGAATCCAGATCAAACAAATATACAATCCACAGCAAAGTATTTCTTTACGTTTTTGCCCAAGAAATTATCCACATTTCAAATAGCTGGCTCCATCTTTTTCAGCTCCACCTCCCTTAACTTCCTGTCCAATACAAGATCACGAGGGACAGAGTAGAGTCCAGCAGCTGTTCATCTTAAAGCTTAGAGAAGGAAGGAGTAGTAGTGAGCAGAGGAGCGGCTTGCTTTGCTGTTTCTGTGTATTTGTGGAAACGCACACAGCTAACAGCTTTAGGAGCCAACCTAAAACAGTATATCAGGACCAGTGCTCATTGGACCAGCTGACTCTGCAGGAAACTAAAACTTTTAAACATCAAGAAGCAGCATTCATTGTAAGAGATTTCATCAGCACTTGAAATGGCTTAAAACCTTATGACTTTAATATCAGTTTAAGACAAGTTGTTCTGCTAATTAAGGAATCAGGACCATTGTATCGCTATTCTGTAGTTGCAATCCAAACATCCAACTTTCCTTCTGAAGATTAAATGAGAACTACGGGGTAAGTGTTTTTCCCCATAGTTCTCTTTAGGGTCACGGGAGGACATGTACTAACCTCCTTCCGTGACCCAAAGCTCAGTATATAGCAGGCTATTGCCCGCGATATACTGAGAGCGCCGCAGCCGGGACGGATCCCGACAATACTGTCGTGATCCACCCAGCTGCGTGAGTGACACCTGGCACTGCCTATCTAGAGGCAGAGCCAGCTGTACCCGCCCCCTCCCCCTGTCCATTCCTCCACTCAGCGCTGGAGGATCGGAGAGGGGAGGGGGGAATCTCTGCAGGGAGTGGTGACTGACAGTCACCGCTCACTGCAAGGAGATGATCGGAAAGTGAACAAGCGATTGTGTGTATTCGCTGATATCCCGATTAATAGAGCCGACCTGTGACAGCTTCTTTGTCACAGGTCGGCTCTAACTATGAGGATGAGTGGAAATCGCTCACCTCATAGTTCTCCTTTAATTAAATTTATGGACACACGTACAGTATTTATTATTAAGTATAGGTAGCACTGAATGACAAAATATACTCATGTACATTTCACTTTTCTTTCCTGTTACAGTAGCCACCAGGCTCATTGACCTGACATTTACAGGGGACTCTTAGAGCACTGTGTCCATTCATCTTGAGAATCCTTGTCGTTTTACAACTGAGCTGTAATATATAATGGTACTATTTATAACGACCTACTTTATCACATTTTTCAGATGATGTCTGGGTTGTTTCAAAGACTCTGAACTTTGATCCAATGGATACTTTCATCGCTTGCAGCGTTTTCTTTGGACCCTCTGCTAACAATGACATAGAGATTTCTCCTTTGAAAGGATACTGCCCTTCTAACTGGCCAGCAAACAGTAGGTGACTGAATTAACTATAAAAACAAAGACTTTTGTAACCAAAATGGTGACAACATTCATGAATGGCTTTTAATGAGTACAGTGTATATGTTTGTACAGTATCCGTCATAACGAATATTGTCACTGTCTATGATCTGTCGCCAACTTTGAAACAGACGTGTATACGCTGTCATTTTACTCCAACTATTGTCTGTTTCCACAAAATGAATTGCTCATTTTTCCCAGGAGCTGGTACTTTCAGGGTACAAAATGGGGATTGTTTTGTCCAAATGCCTTGCTTGTTTTTATTTCAAAATCACTTGAATGAAAGCAAAGTTTAAAAAAAAAAAGGGGTTTATTTTTATAAATCACTTTTAAATGTAGCACTGGTTTTTGCACTGATTGGTGTTTCCTAACCACTTGAACCCCCTTCCTGTCCAGGCCATCTATTTCGTCATGCAACGCTGTACTGAAATTAATTTTATATAATTTTTTGGGACAGATAGAACTTTCGTTTGGTGATATTTAATCACCATATAAAGAAAAAAAGTACAGAAAGTATTGAAAACAAAACCTGTTTTCCCTACGTTATGACATGAAACATTTGTTATTACCCAATTTTTGGGTAAAATATAAAAGACGGGGTCACACCAGGTAAATAGATACCAAACAAGTCAAAGCCTTAAAATTGCCTGTGCCTGTGAAATTGCAAAACAATACCATTCTGAAAATTGGCCATAGGCGACGCTTTAAAAGCTTTTACTGCTCATCAGTTTAGTGTTAACAGTTATTTTTGGCCCTGGAATTATTGCTTGTACTCCAATGTTCATGGTGATATAGACTGATTGCCTCCTTGTGCTGCTTCTTCCTCTCCCACTTAGTTCTGCTGTACAGTGGACTGCAAAAGGCTAATAACAAGTCACGTTCTAGTACTTACACTGCTTGCTAACAAAAACACAGAGCTGCATTAAGCTGTCCCTTTTATATCTGGCTAGATTTAATTGTATAGGCACTGCATAAACCCATTAAAGCTGTGCTTTTATTGTATATATTTTCAGTGATTGTCCATGCATTGCTGGTCTGTAATGCAAGCACAGAACTGACATGTATGAGAAACATTCAAGAGCACGTCAACTCATCCACTTTACCTTTAATGCCTCACCTCCTCACAATGTAAGTAAATGACAGGTACACATGGTAAATGGCATCACGTCTGTCTGTTATCTTAGCCTTATGTGGCTTGTCAATGACAAGAAATGCAACCTTTTGGTTTATAGCTGTATCATTACAATGCATGGGTCTCCCCCGTTTCTTCTACCTTCTAACCCCAAGGAGATACTGCACCACATTTGTGAACAAAAAGCATGAATTCCAGTCTGCTATGTGTGCATTTGTTCAACAAGTGAAGGCTACTTACAGACATTAGATGGCTGTCTAAAGAAAAAGGCTATTTTTGTGCTTATTTATTTAGGAAAGCTCATTTCTATGAAAGTTATTTTATAGATAACAAACAACATAAAGCGTGGTCTGTAGAGCGAGAAATTTCTGTTGTTTTTCAAATGATGTTCATTTTGTAATATTATTGCGTGACGTGTTTTTTCACCATCTTAATGCTCGTTTACGTTACCCTAGAGGCATATCTTTGATATTCTCTGGCACCACTGCTTGCACATTTTACAAATGAACAACCAATTGATGGCACAAAAGATCTTTCACAAGTAGGGGGAATTTATCAAAACTGGAGCAGTCAGAATCTGGTGCGGTTGCCCGTGGCAACCAATCAGCATCTCTTAACAGTTTGCTCAGGTAAGATTTGAAAATGAGACAAAGAAGCTGATTGGTTGCAGTGCAAATCTGCTCCAGTTTTGATAAATACCCTCCTGTCTCTTTTTTTCTATAGGTAGCCTTAGTCTAACCATTTAATTAGATTTCAAGTCATAGCACACCATTAACCTTATTAAGCAAAGATTTCTGTGCAGTAATCCATAACGACAATCGTAAATACAGTAACCAATCAAAAACTAACACCTACTGCACTGATATCATCAGAGTGAACTCTGATTGGCTGCCATGGTGCACTGCTGACAAAGTATAATGTCATTTCTAGAAATTAGCAAATCTGCCTGGGTTCAATACACTGAGGTTTTGGCAAATCCTGTTTACAAATTTTTGAACCCAGTTTTAGTGGTGACTGCCATTTGAAGTTTATGAGAGACAAATCTTATTAGTAGATTTTGCCATTTTTAGGGCTAATAAGCAAACTACTAAAAAGGCAGAAAAAAAAGGCTAGGGGAGCTGGGCACTTCCATGTGGGACACATTTCAATGCAAACATTTTTTATAAAAACATAGAGCAGAGAAAGGGATATTTCAAGCAACTTCAAAGACAGCTTTAGCAGTGACACATGCTTTTTTTTTAGGTGCTAATAGGCGAAAAGACTACAATGAAAAAAAAAAAAGAAAGAAAATAGGACAGCAAAAGGGTTAATTCCCCAAAGAGCCAGCAATCAGAAATGATAAACAGTCCCCTAACTGACCCTAGTCTCTCCCTATGCAATTTGTCAGCTTTGCCTCTGATTTTCCTGTGCTCTGCACCCTTTGCCGCTTCATTTATAGTCAGGGGCTGGCTTATCCAAATACCCCCTTCATTGGCCCTTCATACTTTCCTGTCATAGATTTTTTTTTAAATTCTCCTCGCCAGAACTGCAATCTTAAACCCACAGGATTCTCCTCGAACACATGTTAGTGGCAAACCTGAACCTCATCCCTAGTCATAACTGACCATTTCTGGAAAACACAAGGGATGCAAACAGGCACTCACCTGCCCTTAAGATTACATATATATTACCTTCCATATTGGTCATATATTACTAAGCTGACTTTGTTAAGATTCATTGGTCACAAACTTCATTACTGTACCTTATGTCTGTTGCTCCAGGTCTTCTGAATGTGAAAAGCCTAATAAGATTTCAAGAGGAAAGTTCAAGCCACCTGCTATTACTGCAAAGATTTCCAGCAAATGTGAGATTCCAGATCATACCTTTGTAATGAATTTAGCACAAGATATGATTAATCAGTTCTGTTTAAATGAAGACCAAGCGGCTGCTGTGATGCAAGCGGCACTAATGATGTGTGGTTCTGATGGACCTCGGAAACAGCAAAGCCCCCCGATCACTATTATTCATGGTAAGCAAAAAAAAAGCTAGAAACTGCATTTCCTTTTGTGCTTAATTTCTGGCATACACTCTGGGACTGATGTATAAACGCTAGCACTTGCAGCAACCAGTCATGTGACAGATTGCATTATTTGCCTTGCACAGCGGTTGTAATTAGTTGCCATGAGCAAACAACCCTATTTACTGTATATTAGTGTATAACTTTTGTTTGACCACGATTGAGTCATTGCTGATAATGTATACTATGGGAAATATACACTCATCAAGCACTTCTTTAGGGACACTTCATCACACTGAATTGTGGCCATAAAGAAATGCACATGGTTAGCAACAGATAGGCTGTGTCATTCAGGCAATGGACAATCGGTACTAATTGGCCCAAAGTGCGTCAAGCAAAAAATTACCTACACCATTACTCTCCCATCCTCTCAAACTCCCTACCCCAATTGTGTTAGAAAACAAATATTTCCGTTTCGGCCCGACATTTTTTCTTATTTCGGTTTTAAAATTTTCATTTCGGCGCACCTCTAGTAAAAAGCCTGTAAAACTTTCACCAGCATTAAGGTGCATCCCCACTTTTCAAAGTGGGGGGGATGCTTGTTAATCTTTGGGGACACCTGATAGTTTGCCTCTCAGACGCTTAGGTGCAGGGGAAAATATTCCAAGGATACAAACTGAACATTCACTTTCTGCTTACTCTGTGGCTCCTTACCTCTAACCTACTAGTATCACTGCACAGATCCAGCTCTTCTGGGTCTTCTGGACCAAGGCATCATTGCCCAGTTCCTATGGCATAAAGGTTTCAGGAGTTGTACTCCAACCTGGTTACTGTTCTCTTTTCCAAAGGGATCATCTGTCTCATTTGTTGCTTGTAGGTCCAAAAATGTTGCATTGTATCCACAAGATCTGACATTGCTTTCCTTCTCCATGGGAATGTTTTGCTCTCTGTGGTCAGTTAGGACACGTACCTACAGGTACCCATCTTTCCAGTGCTCCGACTTTCAATCTCACCTATGCACCCCGAGTGTTCATCACGGTGCTGGCCTTCAGTTTTAAAGGAGAACTATGGGGTTAAGTCTTTTCCCCATAGTTCTCCTTAGGGTAACGGGAGGACACAAACTAGCGTCCTCCCGTCACCCTAGGCTCAGTATACCGTCGGCACAATTGTCGGGATCCGCTTCAGCTGCGGCGTCTCAATATATAGCAAGCAGCTGCTCGCGGTATACTGAGACGCCGCAGCTGAAGCGGATCCCGACAATTGTGCCGGGATCCACCCAGCTGCGTGACTGACAGCTGGCTCTGCCTATCGAAAGGCAGAGCCCACTGTCCCCTCCCCTGTCCGTTGTGGCCGTCAGCGCTGGCGGAGCGGGGGGGGGGGCATCCAGCCCCTCCCCTGTCACGGCAGAGAGCAATGACAGGATCGAGAAGTGAACGAACGCCGGTATGTGTTCGCTCACCTCCCGATCTACTGAGCCGACCTGCGACAGTCTCATTGTCACAGGTCGGCTAGAACTATAAGGTGAGTGAAAAGCACTCACCTCATAGTTCTCCTTTAAACTTCGGTTTATCCACTCTCCTTGTAGGCGGCGGTATAACCCAAAGTCCATATGTGCCTCAATGGACTCCAATAAAAGGATTGTACAGTACAAATATTCTATATTTGCTCAGCAAACTGTAAAATGGAGAACATTTTTGACTTTTCAGGAGTGTTTGGTGCTGGAAAAAGCTATCTACTGGCTGTGGTGGTTTTGTTCTTAGTTCAGCTATTTGAAAGCGTTGATCCCTTTGATGAACAGGATTCATCTCACTGGAAACTCCTTATTTCTTCATCTACCAATGTCGCAGTGGATCGAGTTCTTCTAGGGTATGTTTACATTGTGTAGTAGAGTTCTATATATTGTATTTAAAAGTAAAGCAACCTTTGCAGAAATATTTTTGATTCATAAATAATACAGCATATTTACATTCAATATTTATTCTTGTCATCAAATTCACATGACTATGGAAAGATTGTGTGTATAAGACCATAAATTGCCATAGAGCTGAAAGATGTCATTTCGGCATCCCAATCATATAAAAAAAAGCTCTCAGCCTGGTTGCCATTTTTGTCTATAACATTTTTAATTGGTATAGGAAGAGTATGCTTCCAATGCTTAGGTCCTCTCTTGATTTCCAGATGGCTTGCACAATCTTTTTGTTTAGAAGCAACAAACATTTTCAATGAGGTGTAACTAGTGTCTCACCTAATGATCTAGTGAGTATTGAGAGTATTATTCCTGTCCTGCTGTTGGTTCATACACCCTGCGGTGTATCAGTAATTGTAATTGGTGAGCCTGCAATTAATTGGAAGCATCAAGGATATTTCCATTAACATTTAGGAGATTAATGAGTTTTGTAAACAAGGCACCTATATGTTCTAGGTAAACCTCTTAGCTTTTTGTTGTATTACCTAATCCAGTAAAACTGTATATTGAAGCAGTGATACCAAAACAAACCATAACCCTTAAATGCTGCAGGGGGTATGACAGTGATGTAAAAGCAAGACACCACAAATGTATGAGGGTTAGTAACAAGATAGAGGTGAAGTGCTTAGAAACTGTACACACTTCCTAATGAAGGGCACATATGCACCATGTTTGTGTAATAACTGTGATTTATAACCTTGTTAGAGCAGTTTTGGTCTACAGCTCGTAGCTGCTGTTCTTCTTTGTCTATATTTTATGAGTTCATTGCCTGCAGGCTTCAGTCCATATGCCTCCCACACATCTGTTTTCTCATTCCACACTTACCTATGTTTGGTGATGCTTCTCCAATAACTAAATACTGGTTAATTTGAGTAAACTACAGCAATAACACACCCCAAGTAGGATTAAGAAGATGTCTCAAGGCAGAAGTGTGCCTTATATTTTAATGATTAACACTTCTGTTAGGAAGACAGTGGAGCATGTGACCTATTGCAGCTGTTACAAGTACCGGTAATTATCTCCCCAGTTGTTTGGTTTGATAGAAGGAAATGGTTATATCTACTGTAGACTCTAAGCTATTTTAATAAACTTACTTTGAGTTATTTTATATTGTATTAGTGTAGAAGGCTATATTATGTGCATGCGTGAAGGTTGTTCCAGTGGGAGAGGAAATGTTTAAATGTAGCTGATTCTTTGGTTCCACACATTCTACATCATTGACCCTGAACAAGCATAGAGTAAGAAATTCTGATTATTTTTTTTTTCATTGCTTGTTTTGCATCTATTTTAAAGAAGAAGAAGGCAGACAGA
>NW_017306304.1:646739-652153 GCF_000935625.1 Nanorana parkeri
TGGGTGCAATTACATTTACTTACATTTGGTGAGAAAGTGGAATTACCCTTTAAAGTGACTTTAAACCTTCCTTTTTTTTTCCATATAAGGGAGGCACAGATTGCGTCCGGATCTGTTCTTATTGTTTTTTTTTTTTAGGGCTGTGGAAATTAAAGATTAATTTCGAAATTAATCGTTACATTTTTTGATCGATTAAAATTATTTTGATCGCTAATTAAAACACTCACCTCTCCGCCAGCTTCCGGGAGTCCCGTCGGAGATCCAGTGACGTCACGGGCATCGACGTCACCGGACTACCCCCCCCCCTTCCCCAAGTGGCTCCGTCAGCTAACGAAGGGAAGGGGGGAGGAGTCCGGTGACGTTGATGTCCGTGACGGCTAACGAAGGGACATTGACGTCACCGGACTCCTCCCCCCTTCGTTCGCCGATGGAGCCACTTGGGCCGGTGAGTTTGCCCAAGAAACTTTCTGCACGAGCGCCAGCCAAGGCATTGGCCTATACACATACAGCACAGCAATGAAGTAATAAAATGAACTAGGATCACACTAATCCAGCACATTATTATTGTGAGTTGCCCCACTCAAGCGGCGGCCATATTGAGTGGGGCACGTGAGATTAATAACGTGCTGGATTAGTGTGATCCTAGTTCATTTTATTACTTCATTGCTGATCTGTATGTGCGATTAATCGAACACGAAAATTTTAATCATTACCAGCCCTAATTTTCTTAAATGTTTAAATTCCTCATTTTCTCATGGGTTCCTGCAGCACTGTCTCCACCTCCCCCTGCACGGGTGCCACCCTCAACTAAGCGGCTGCTTTGGAGGCACCTGTGCTCCCGCAGTGGCTGTGTGTGTCCATAGACACACACAGCCCTGCAGCAGGCCACGCCCCTCCTCTCCGCCCAACAGGTTGATTGACGGCAGAAGGAGCCTGTGGCTCCTCTGCCCTCCGTATACTTCCCCGCAACCAGAAAGTTCAGTTCAGAGAATCACTGCGGTGACTGGCGGCGGTGACATGCAGCACTGGCAGGTAAGTGTGGAGGGAGAGACGGGGGAAATCCAAAAGGCACTGGGTGTAAAAAAACGCCCCGAACGTAAAACTACCGTAACCCCTTCATGACCAGTGACGTCCTTAGTACGTCACTGGCACAGGGCCCGTTTAAACAGACTCTGTTGAAACTTATAAAGCTGACTGTCGGCTTTACAGTAGAAGTGATTCTGGCGGTTCAGCTGCCGCCAGATTGTTTCTACGGGCTCTGCTGCCCCTCCTACGGGCCTAGGATCGGCTTCTCTGGTGTCGGGGGGAAGCTTGGGGAGTAGATCGACGAACCTCCGTTCATCGATGATCTCCCCGTACTATGGGACCAGGAGAGATGCAGATTACATCACTTCCGGTCCCATAGCTGTCAGTGCTGGGCTCCTGGAGCCCAGCAATAAGCTATTGAAGTGTGTTGTGCACTTCAATAGCTTATTTCTAGTGTAAAGGTGACACTGGGGGTCTTTGGGACCCCCAGTATCACCTTAAAGAGTATCTGTCACCACCACTATGCTATCACATGGTGGGCTTGTAAGCCCCCCTATGTGATAGCAAATAAAGTAAAGGGAAAAAAATAACAGTTTTTAAAATTAATATTAAATAAAATAAATGTAAAAATCATTTTCAATTTTCTTTAAAAAGTCCCCTGCCCCCACAAGCACGCACGTCTTCACGTAAATTATATGTTTTGATAGGTTGATGGGTTAGTGCACTGGTGTATATATTGTCAACACTTTTTCTGTACTTTTATCACTTTTGTGTGCCTGATGAACTGCCCGGAGAGGTTCCCGAAACGTTGCCACGCATTGTGATATGACCTGCATGAATGAATAAAAGGATTTCGTTTTGAAGAAAACTTGGAGTGCTGGTGACCATTTTTTCTGTTTTGCAAGTATTTGGTGGCGCCATCTGTGGCCACTTCAGCACCCTCCCACATTGTATGGGGCTTCACGGAAACATGCGTCGGGTGTGCCTACGTATGAAAACGACGATCGCGCTACACATGTTGGGTATCGCCGCGCACGCCGGAGTAAAGGCAATAATTCTAGCGCCAATATTTATGCATATCTCTAAACTGGTGACCTGTTGGGACTTTTAAAGCGTCGTCTATGGACTTATTGGGGTACTGAATTTTGTCGCAGTTTTCGCGGATGCACACAATTTTTAACCTGGGCATGTTGGGTATCTATTTTTAAAAATTGGTATTTTGCTGTGTTTTTTGGCATTTAAGTGCATTTATCTTTAAATTTTGGAGTTTGATAAGGAGTTGCGCTAATATCCTGTCACCATTTAATTCTATAGGGTCCTGGCTTTCAGAAAATATATAATGTTTGGGGATTTGACGTAATTATCCGGCCTAAAATGTGGATTATAACATGTACACAACATTTTTTTTTTAAAGGCCTCGGTCATGAAGGGGTTAGCAACAAATGATATGAATCGAATACATTGAGCCATCTATTTACAGCATTATCTTTGACCACAGAACAACTGGTCCCTATGTTGTAGAGAATAAGACAGTGGGGAGTTTTATATGGTTTAGCAGAAGGCAGCTGGGAAGGGCTGACACCACTCAGTCCAAAAAATGCTGTGTGTTGGAAGTCAACAACAAAACTTAGGAGTGCTGAGTGCATTTCTGGCAGATAAACAGTTATTTTCCTGTACTTGCAAGGGATTTAAAGGGATAAAACCTGAGGAAGTGTGCATTTTGTGTTTTTGTTTCTTTTTTCCCTGACATACACTTTATATACTAGTATTTCTATTTGTTAATAAAATGCAACGTATTTATTGTTTGCATGAATTACTCCGTGTTTCATTGTGGTGTTTGTAAACAGTGTGTTACAGGATAGAGAAATCAATGTATTTAATTTGGAAGGAAATAGAAGAGACTGAATGAACACTTAGTGGTACAAGTAGAATGAAACATCCGACATGATGCTCCAGGCAGGCCCCATAGCAAGTAGACAGGCAAAGCACTTGTGGTGTCAAACACACTCATTTACATATCATTGGATTAAAACCTCTCTCAGCATGTCTGCCCTGTCCAAGACAAGTTCAGTGTTATGTACTGATTGCTCCCACCTATTTTAGGAAAGAGATGGCAGCATGATAAGGCTAAAGTCATTTTTAGTAATTAGCTTTAATGTTGATGTTTTTTTTTGTTTTTTAACGCCCTGGGCTGAACAAGAACTAACGCTCAATTCCCTCAGGGACGGCCACAGCGTCCCAGGTTGCTAAGAGCTGTTAGTAACCTGAGACACTCTGTCCGGCTGCCCGCCCAGCTCACTGACATCATCAGTTGCCAGAGAGCTGAGCATGATGCTCTGGTTGGCGTCCCGTCGAGTTCCTGGCACCCAGTGACGTCAGTAACCTGGCGGAACCGGACAGAGAGCTGCTGACAGCATGGCTCTAACACAGCTGCCAATCCCACCGCATCCACCCCAACGTACCCCCCCACCCCTAAAGCACTATCTGCAGCGAACGCCGCCCCCCCCCCCCCTTCCCTAGCACTATCGCCAGTACAAGCTGCAAATCCCAACCCCCCTGCTCTACTGCCTCAGGGGCCATAGGGTAGGGATGGCCCTGGGTATTTACTATGGACACTACGGCCTCAGTGCTGGCCTCCATGCGACAAATGGATGTACAAAATGTGTGTTGTTTCCCCAGAGTGACCCCGTGGCATAAATGAGAATATCCAAGTATTATCACAACGAATGTGTTTTTAAACTCAATGACGGTCTGTAACCGTCCGTCTAACAGGTAAATGAATCTGTCACAAACACTTATATCTGTCGTTCAGAGGCATGACGGAATTCTAAAGAGTTTCTATGACACTCTATGAATTCCAGGGTATGTGATCACTGTTCCTTTCTCTGTCTGCCTCTGTCAGCTGTTTACTGTCAGTACATGTGCAGACAGCAGATGTTGATTAGCTTGTAGTGCTTCTCACTCTTCCACTGTGAGCACTGCTGTGAGGGGCTGACAGGACACCGATAGTTAGACACATTCAGGCACTTATGGTAGTTGTATGCAAAAACAAATTTTAAGTCATTAGGCCTCATTCACACGAGAAAAGGCTGTCACGTACAGCTCCATTCTGCGTGCACGGCCGTATCAGGCAGCTCCCGGGAAGGACAGGTGCTGTTTGTGATTAGTACGCAGCCCCTGTCCTTCCCTATGGGACTATGCGGCCGTATCGGGCAGCTCCCGGGTAGAGTGTATGGCCCCTGTACTTCTCTATGGGAGTACACGACCATACGCCGCCCTACGCTCACCGGCCCTGCATGTCCGTGCGGCTGTCCGTACTCGTACGCTGACAGAATGGACCCGGGACACCTGTACCCATACCGACCTGCACTTGGGGTGAGCGTAGGGCGGAGTATGGCCACATACTCCCATAGAGAAGGACGGGGGCTGCGTACTAATCACACACAGCACCTGTCCTTCCCGGGAACTGCCCGATACGGCCGTGCACGCAGCACGGAGCTGTACGTGACGGTCTTTTCTCGTGTGAATGAGGCCTTAAAGTAATACACACATGGGGTGGAATGCATACAGTATTTGCCAGTGGTGAAGGGGGCTATCACTTGTTTTTTATTACTAGAGCTGTAATGGTTTTATCTAGTTAACTAGATAATAAGGATTGCTGCACAGCAATCTATTAGCAGCCATAGCACAGGGGCAATAGGGGTTTCCCTTTTCCAACAATGTAGAAAGAGTCACTCGCACTCCAACGTGATTTTAGTCAATGTTTATTGACCTCTGTAGTGTCGCATCATAGATCTGCTGTTATGTGATTTGACACTACAGAGGTCAATAAACATTGACTGAAATCAAGCTGGAGTGCGAGTGATTCTTTCTACATTGTACATTGATTTGCGGAGGCATCTCCTGTCACTTCGGCACCCAGCCGACTCCTAAAGGTATTGTCCGGTCAGGAGTGCGATGGGTCCAATCTGAACTTTCCCTTTTTCAACAAACGCTAAATGTGTGGCCTGTCTACTGTTAAACAAATATCTAGTAAATGAAACCATGTAGGTGTGTGAGTCTTTATAGCGTGGCACATACAGTATAAAGTGACAGTTAACACACAACCTTTCCCAACATTTGGGTAATAATCTTTTGTGTTGAAACAGGTTGCTTGATCTGGGGTTTGAGCAGTTTATTCGAGTTGGAAGTATCAAGAAAATTGCCAAGCCTATTCTGCCTCACAGGTAAGGTACATATTTCAGTTGCTTTCAGTCATCAAAATAGGTCTTTACTGGTGGCTGATGCACATGATACTGGTACTAAACACACCGTTACATGGTCCGTGTGGCTTGACTTTCGAGCCTCGGCTGGGTTCACGACTGAGATCCTCTCCTGATTCCTGCAAA
>NW_017306304.1:652189-661835 GCF_000935625.1 Nanorana parkeri
TTTCTTCAAGCTAATTTACCCTGGCTGGGGGATTGGATTATCGCGGCGCCCCAAAGCTGGGACCTACTGTCTTGTTCACATACTATAGTGACAACATAGATTGAGTGGGCCTTACACTTAGGTTCTACTGTCACATGGCACACTATGCAGTTTATACCCTTCACGCATATTCCTGATGTTACATGATAGCTGTACTTTTTGGAATGCCATGCTCTATGTATGTATGTATGTATGTTTGTGGAAAATCTTCAATAAACACTTATTGCACTAAAAAAATAGGTCTTTACAGAATATTCCATCTGTATTATAAACTGAAGTTACATTCTCATATATACATAAAACAAGATTAAAGATAATACTGTTTCCAAGAAGCATGGGATGAATATTCCCTTCATAGGTAGACTGTATAGGGAGGAGTAAAAACAGAAACTTTGCTAAATAGCTACCCATAAGAGCAGAATAGTTTAGAGCAGGGTAGGCAAACTCGAGCCCTCCAGCTGCTGTGGTCCCATAAGGTATTGCAACACTCTGACAACTCAGGCATGACTCCCATAGGCAGATGCATTATGAGATTTGTAGTTTCACCACAGCTGGAGTGCCGAAGTTTGCTTACCCCTGGTTTAGAGGTATCCGCTTCACGTAAATACCCTTACCAGCCTTGGGCTATGATTTAAAGCAGAACTCTGGGGAAAAAAATGTGTAATGGTTAAGTGCTCGCTTGTTTAAACCGAATTAACAGCGCTAGTAGGTGAATCAAATTACCATGTAATCGTGTTTGTGGACTCTAAATCATAAAAAGACCACATAAATGCAAGTACCGTTAATCAATGAAAAAACACGGCACTGTACTAGTAAATGAACATGTGTACGGTTAGGGGGTGACTTTTAAACAAGTGTTTCTAGGTGTCTCAGCGTGTAAAAATAAAGTGAATAAATCTACACAAATTCTTTCATTGGGTAATAGTTCCAGACGTCCTCAGACGTCCTGCATTTCCCCTGAGGACGTCGGTGGTGACGAAACGCGTAGGGGCGGGTCTACCATACCAAACACGTTTGTTTTTGGACCGGCCGAATGTGATTTTTTTTCATTTTAAATTTTTTTTCAATAAACTATTTCTGGAACTATTACCCGATGAAATAATTTTTCTTTGCATGACTGTGGGAATACTTTAAACTGAGGACTGATGGTAAAGCACGAGATACGAAAGACGCCGCAGTAACTGTGTCCCATCAGACAAAACGGATGTATTGATCTTAATACAAACCCCAGGAAAGCACTACCCTACCGAACATTGGAAGGCTCTGCTACTTGGCTTTGAAGCGGAGCTGTTTACTACAGACACTGTAGCTGTTTATATTCATTTTTTGTCAGCACAATTAATTGTCATTCATAATTATTTTCGTTTATACTTCTGTTTACTCACCAGAATTTTTTCAA
The DNA here is from genome assembly GCF_000935625.1 of Nanorana parkeri. Classification (NCBI taxonomy): domain Eukaryota; kingdom Metazoa; phylum Chordata; class Amphibia; order Anura; family Dicroglossidae; genus Nanorana; species Nanorana parkeri. The sequence goes on from NW_017306304.1 coordinate 653,628, forward strand.
GTATATGATTTGTCACTTAGGCCCCATTCACACTGAGCGATTTAATCCGCGCGATATCGTGGGTATTTACTGTGCGATATCGCTCTGCAATGCATGGCAATGGGGCTCTGTCCGTCGTGGGGCATGCGTTGCTACAGCAGGGCCCTTTTTGGAGCGGATTTTGCCGCGATTCTAGTTTGCTCAATGCTAGATTTGAACTACAACTAGATTTGCGAATCGCTCACTGTGAATGGGGCCTTAATGTTATCCATGCACATGAAGGTGTAAAAAAGTGAAGGACTTCTTCAATTTGTGTAGATTTATTCACTTTATTTTTACACACTGAGACACCTAGAAACACTTGTTTAAAAGTCACCCCCTAACCGTAAACATGTTCATTTACTAGTACAGTGCCGTGTTTTTTCATTGATTAACGGTACTTGCATTTATGTGGTCTTTTTATGATTAAAGGTGGCCATATACTCTACAACCATCGCAAGACTTTAGTCTTGCGATGGTTGTACAGGGATTAAAAAAATCTTGGACAGGCAGATCGCACTCTCGATCATCGCAAGCCCGCCCCCCTGAGGGGCGGGCTTCCGATGACCGCAATGCTGAACGGGCTGTGTGCGCGTGGGCACACCGGCCCGCTCGGCATTTGTCTTCCGAGCACCGTTCTAACCAGCCGAGAATCGTACGATTCCCGGCTGGTTTTCGAACATGCTGGTTCGACAGAAGACGTGCGACCGTACAGTAGAAACGGTCGCACGTCTCCGTTCACACTGCTCGATTATCGTACGAAAAACCGATCGCATACGATTATCGTACGATAATTGTGCAGTGTATGGGCACCTTTAGAGTCCACAAACACGATTATATGGTAATTTGATTCACCTACTAGCGCTGTTAATTCGGTTTAAACATCTTCAGATCCAGCGGTCTTTAATACAGCAGCTTGTATTTTATATCACAATCTTTATTTATATTGATGTTTTGGCACGATACACTAAAAATTCATCACATTGTCTGGACATTAAAAACTTTGCAGTATCTAATATTAGTGAATGGGTTAAGGAAACACTATTTTTGTTTTAATCACTGCCACTTGTGTGAGATACAGCTAATTGAACTCCTAGCGCTGCTCATCTTGTTATATCATTAAGGGCTCGCTTGTGTCTAGGGTTAAAAAAAAAAAAGTTATACTCACCCGGACCTCGGATCTGGATTATTTTTGTGACAGCGCTCCCTCCAGCCTGTGCGCTCCTCGGCTGCAGTGATGATATATCCCTCGGCATCCTCATGTTCTATAGACGGTGTATAGAATGTAATGACTTAAGGACCTTAGACAGCAGCAGAGGGGGAGAGAGGCTCCAGGGACCGCTCTAAGAGCAAGCCGGCTCAGAGGATCAGGTGAGTATAACTTTTTTTTTTTATGGGGAGTACAAACCAAGGCACCAATAAAGGGCAATTTTTTTAGCAACTTTTGCAGTGGGGCTACCCCCATACTGCAAGTGTTAAATGCTTGTTTTCATCTAGGGGCAAAAATAAAAAAAAGTAATGCTCACCCAAACTGCTGAGCCAGTCGGTGTCATAGCGCTCCCTCCAGCCTCTGTCCTCCTAGCTGTAGTGATGGTATGTCCCTCAGCGTCCTCGCGTCTTTTTACACAATGGGGGTAATCTATCAAAACTGGAGCAGGCAGAATCTGGAGCAGTTGCCCATGGTGACCAATCAGCTTCTCTCTTCAGTTTTTTAAGTTAAGATTTGAAAATGGAAGAGAGAAGCTGATTGGTTGCCATGGGCAGCTGCTCTAGATTTTGTCTGTTCCAGATTTGATGAATTCCCTTCAATGTATAGAACATGATGACAGCAGGATCCTTACAACGCTGCAGCGCAGGGGGAGAGGCGCTGGAAGGACCAGTCTAAGAACAGGTTCGAGTGAGTATAACTTTATTATTTTTGTACCTAGACAAAAATGAGCACTTAACCCTTGCAGCGCAGGAGTTCCCTGGAGTTTTACTTTAAATTCCTTGTTTCTGTATATAGAATGATCTTTGTTTTTACCTACATGGGGACAGCCATATTTGCCCATGCACTATGCCTATTTACTTCCTGATTATCTTTACATTTTCCTTTTTAAATTTGCACTGTTCCACATATAGACTGAAATATACATTAAAATCACATATTTGGGTTTGGGGTGTTAATGGGCCACTTTAAAGCACACAGTTGACAAAGGGAATCTGTTTTACCTGTCAAAGAATTTTCAAAGTTGCAGCCGTTTTGAGATCCAGGCACCCCTGCCAGAGACGACAGTCAGATCTTCAACCTCCTCTGCAGCAACACAGCTCGGTCAAGAACGCGGGTCAAAACACCCCCCTCTTAGGGCCTGTTCACACCATATGCAGTTGTGATGCAGTCCGTTTATTTTAACTGCTGCAGTCAAAATACATCCCAGTGCTTTCCTATGGGCTTTCTTGTGCTGTATTCACACCATTGCAGTCTGTTCAGATGCAGTCAGAAAAAGTACTGCTAGTCCTATTTTACCTGCATTTAACTGCACAAAATGCAGTGTAAATGCACTAAAACGCAACGGAACGCATACAAAAAACCCCCAGAATTGATTGTGGCATCATCCAGGGACATGCAGGGGGGAGAAACGCATCACAAACGCGTCAAAACAGATCGCAATGCAACTGAGAAGACGCACGCAGTTGTGATGCAGTTTCTGGCGTGAACTAACCCTTAGACAGTGAATCAGCAGCAGGACACTATTGAGGCCATCAGTTTGCTTCCTACTCCTGTCTGCACATGGGCATTGCAGCAGATCCTTACTCAGGTTCCTGCCTGTCTCACTTCTAGTTTGAGCGCAGGAAGCTACAGGAAAACGACATTATTTCTTTTTTTATATATATAAATATATAACTGAATTTCAGATTTCATTTCATAGGGGAGAATATTTCAAAACAGGAGCAGACAGAATCTGGAGGCGCTACCCATAGCAACCAATCAGCGTCTATCTCTCAGTTTGTTCAGATAAGCTTTGAAAATGAAACAGTGACACTGAATAGTTGCAACTACTCCAGATTCTGCCTCATTGTGTTTTTACCCTAAAGTAGTTCCCAGAGCTCCAACAAATGTGTGTAGACACTAAGGCCCCTATGAAACGGGTCCTGTGCCATTTTGCAGAATGACCAATTTTCTGATGTCTGCTTCAGCTTGCATGCAGGGTCAGAAAATGAAAGTGAGCAACTAAAAGAGCTTCTGGTTCTCCTGAAGGAAGATTTAACTCCTGCAGAAAAGGTGTATGTGAGAAAGAGTATTGAGCAGCATAAACTGGGCACTAATAAGACTCTGCTGGGACAGGTATGTGTACATGTTCATTGCTAAACCGTCTATTGATAGTCCACTTTTATTTGTTTATAGATCTAGTACATCATCTACTCTTGTATTTTTGTATGGGTAATCCCTGTAAAGATTGCTGTATTGCAGTTGATTGATATGAAACTTTTTTCTTAAAGGCACCGCCACACGTTATATGCTTATGTTTTTACACAGTAAAGAATATGCATTTTACTGCATTATATTGCTTTTTAAGTAGAAATCCTAGCCATCACTGTGCGGTAAGTTTACATCTATGTTCTGCAGTTTTGTTAAATATACGGACATGCTGCATTTAGCTAATTTACTTATGTTAAGGAGGCCCACTGAAGTGAATGAATAACCTTAAAATGCGTAAATTGTTCAGCTTGGTGAATGCTACAAACATTTGCATCATGTAAAATCCCTATTCTGGATGTTTCTGCCGTACTTTGCATATCGTATGAGCCAGAAATGACAATAAAAGCATGTCTTAAATGCACCTAATTTATGCTGTAACGCGCATCAGAAACATGGATTACAGCCAACATGTAAGTGTGGTATGGCCTTTAAACATGATCAGATGACCATAAACTTAAAGGAGAACTATGGGGTTAAGTCTTTTCCTTATAGTTCTCTTTAGGGTAACGGGAGGACACAAACTAGTGTCCTCCCGTCACCCTAGGCTCATTATACCGCGAGCTGCAGCTTGCGGTATACTGAGACGCCGCAGCTGAAGCGGATCCCGACAATTATGCCGGGATCCGCCCAGCTGCGTGTCTGATAGCTGGCTCTGCCTATCTAGAGGCAGAGCCAGCTGCACCCGCACCCTTCCTGTCCGTTCCGCCAGTCAGCGCTTGCGGATTGGAACGGGGAGGGGGGATTCCAGCCCCTCCCCTGTCACGGCAGAGAGCCAGGACAGGATCGAGAGGTGAGCGAACGACGGTATGTGTTCGCTCACCTCCCGATCTACTGAGCCGACCTGTGACAGTCTCATTGTCACAGGTCGGCTAGAACTATGAGGTGAGTGAAAAGCACTCACCTCATAGTTCTCCTTTTAATTATTTTTTTTCATTCAGCCCATGGGGATGGGGAAATCTTCCCTGCCCAGCTATTTTGTTCTGACAGCAGTGGTTGTGCCACTGTTGGAATACCTCATCAGTGGCTGCAGTCACTTTTCCACTGAGAACATTCAGACTGGTTCCTTGACACAAGTCAATAGAACAATCAACTTTTGTTAAACAGAGGGGTGCTGACAGGGCCAGACACTGCTCAAGTTTCAGACGAGTCAGCAGGACTTGGCCAAGAGTCAAGCAGTGTATGGCCAGCTCAGAACAACCCTTGCAGTGGGGCTACCCCCGCACTGCTAGATTAACTGCTTGGTTTTCTGTAGGGGTGAAATATAACCCAATCCTTAGTCCTGTGGCAGTGACCGCTCCAGCTGTGATATGTCCCTCTGCGTCTTCACGTCTAATAAAACTGCATTAGACATGATGACATCAAGGATCCTTAGACTGCCAGAGCCCAGCCAATCAGCTACAGCCACTGTCCAGGTATTCTAAGAGTGACACAGCTACTCACAGTATCTTGTGGATTAAAAAATGGCAGATCTTTGTTAAATTGTTCTTTAATTGCCTCCGGGCCGGCCGTAGTAAAAAAACGGCCGGCCAGGAGCTTTCTAGATCTGAGCGGGCGTCTTTAGACGTCCGCTCAGACACGCCCCCTTGATCACCAAAAGAAAGCTCTATCTGTCCCCAAAAAAATGGTGTAAAATTAATTTCAGTACAGCGTTGCATGACGCAATAAACGTCAGTCAAAGTATCGCAGCGCTGAATACTGAAAAATGGCCTGGCCAGGAAGGGGGTCTAAACACCTGGTCTTGAAGTGGTTAAAGAAAACAAAAAGTATAGTTTAACAGTCACAACAGGAATGCATTTCTCCGGAATATCTCTGATTGTCCTACTTTACCCAAGGTTCGTGTTGTTGGTGCTACATGTGCAGCTTGTCCCTTTGCTTGTATGAGCAACCTTAAATTCCCAGTTGTGGTTCTCGATGAATGCAGTCAGATGATGGAGCCAGCATCCTTGCTTCCAATTGCCAGGTAACACCAACTTTATTTAACTATAGTGTCACTCAGTGTAGGTTTATTTCTTTGTAGCAGAAAACTTACTGCCTGATGAAGCGTTCTGGTCCTAAGATAGATAAGGGGGAATTTATAAAAACTGGAGCAGTCATAATCTGGAGCAGTTGCCCATGGCAACCAATCAGCTTCTCTCTTCAGTTTGCTCAGTTAAGCATTGAAAATGAAAGAGAGAAGCTGACTGGTTGCCATGCACAGCTGCTCCAGATTTTGTCTGCTCCAGTTTTGATAAATTCACCTCAATATGCTTAACAAGAGGATATTGTGAGTTGTCACAAGTGGAAATCTCAGTCAGCAAGATATCGGGTAGAAGTGCAGTTACATTGAAGTAGTAGCCTCTAGTAATAACTGTCACAATCGCTAGTGTACTTATTCCATCCTTCAAATGGCTGATGTCATAACTGATCAAATGTGCAGCACAATGGCAACTACAGATCTAATCAGAGGCTAAGATGGCCAGAACTGCAACTGCAGATCTAATCAGAGGCTAAGATGGCCAGAACTGCAACTGCAGATCTAATCAGAGGCTAAGATGGCCAGAACTGCAACTGCAGATCTAATCAGAGGCTAAGATGGCCAGAACTGCAACTGCAGATCTAATCAGAGGCTAAGATGGCCAGAACTGCAACTGCAGATCTAATCAGAGGCTAAGATGGCCAGAACTGCAACTGCAGATCTAATCAGAGGCTAAGATGGCCAGAACTGCAACTGCAGATCTAATCAGAGGCTAAGATGGCCAGAACTGCAACTGCAGATCTAATCAGAAGATGGCACCTTCCCCAGCTATAAAGAATAGGAGGGTTTAGTTCCTCTTTAAAGCACATAAGGCTCAATTCACATAGCTAACACACCACGCTAAGGACAAAGGCCATACTTGCAAGTATTTATACATCCAGAAGTCAAGGTTTCTTGCAGCTACAGCCAGCGACCTGTACAAAATCAGTGACATGATCTTCCCACACATCCGTATATATGTACCGATGCACGGCCCGATAGACTGCTTCCAGGGCTGCTTGTCCCTCCCTGTAAAGATGTAAAGCTTAGATGTGCATGAATCTGTACAGACACTGTATCTGCCGGTCTTTACAGCCTGCTGGATGCGGCTGCATGGAACACCTGTGACTCCCAGGTTCCTAAACACATGCGTGTATGGCCCTCTGAACGTCTGTTGCAGACGACTACAAATTAACCCTGTATGCCTAATGCCATCACAAATCCCAGAGTTCCACCTCTGTTAATACCCTATGGGAGGGCTGAGGTTTGGTTTTCTCCAAAAATAATTTAATGAAGTTAGAGTTTAGAGAAGTTTGTATTAGGTTGAAGAGTAAGTGTGTGTAAGACCATGTATCATTTGATCATAATGGAAAATATCATTATGGTAATTATTATTATTAGTGCTACTACGGTATAACGTTTATCCCCAGCACTGCTCTCTGGTAGTGTACTGGCTGTGCTGACGGCTCTCCTGCTGCCCATCATTAATACATACTTCATGTTAAGATCAATTACACAGATTGTCACATTAGCCTGGGGACCCCAAAGTTTTGCTATGGGGCCCCTGATTTGTAGTTACACCCCTGTTCTATCCAAAATTGGGAAAAAAAGGTTTTGTCTTTAAATATACTTTATTTTTGATGTTTTTTATAAAGGGCTTCTTCGTAGTGAAAGCCATTTATCTGCAGTAGTTTTTCACAACTGGTAAGTGGCTGTGTGTTTTACTTCCTAGGATAGACAGTAAGTAGAGATCTGGTTTACAATAGACTGATACTTTGTTCTAGGCACATTTATTTGTAAGCATGCAGTTGATATATCAGGGATATAAGAGAACGCATACCCAGTGATTTTACTTCTATTTAACATTTGCAGGTTTCAGTGTGGAAAGCTGATATTGGTTGGAGATCCAAAGCAGCTTTCTCCCACTATCCAGGGCTCCGAGGCAGCACATGAAGCTGGATTGGAACAAACTCTATTTGATCGGCTCTGCTTAATGGTATAAACAGTTACAGCAATAATGATTTTATGTTGCATTTGGAAGTGAGATTACAATTTACATGTAGATCACATAAAATAAATAGAATGATTGTCCTGCTTCTTTCCTTCAAGTGCACCTTACATATTCTTTAAAAACAGTAAAAGAGCTTGGAAACAACACATCTCTGACCTCTCTAGCTGCTTTTATAGTAAAGTTATTCTTTCTCAAGGATCACAAAAAGTTGAGTGTTAGGCTAATAGCACTGTGAAGGAAATGACAGGAGGCCAAGATAAAGACATATTATTTACATACTTAACCTAGCTCTATGTAAAAATAAAGTTTTTTTTTAATAGAGTTCATTTTTTTGTTATCTATGAATTGACTAAAACTTGCCCATCAGCAAAAGCACTACATTATAGGGTAAATGTATGTGCTATCAGGACATTTTAAAAGACCCCATAGGATCAGACTTCCAGCACAAGCAGGTACTTAGGCGTGAATACAAAAGGCATTTAATGCTGACCCAATTTTTCTTTCATATGCAGAAAAGCCCTTCATACGAAGACCAATCTATTAGTTGAAAGGGCATATTTAGAATTGACAATGGATTGTTAATTGCTCTTGATTGCAGAATGCTGTATTTAGATGCATAGACAGCCATGCATGTTTTACCCACTGTGGACTGCACAATAAGTATTATTATTATTAATATTATTTTTATGAGGCAAAAAATATATTTTTGTCCAACTAGAGAGACAA
>NW_017306304.1:662316-662575 GCF_000935625.1 Nanorana parkeri
ATCGAAAAGGGAGAATCTGCCCAGCAAGAAAAAAACAGTAAAAACCTGACAGGGATTTTTAACCCTTCCCTAACAATGAAAAATAAAAATGTTTTGGCTTTAGATACTAAAGTATTCAGTATTAAAATTATGTTTCCATTACAAAGTTTGGTGAAGTTATTTCGGAATGAAATTAAGGTGCTTTTAAAGAATAAGTGCACTTTTAGAAGAAGTGCACTTATTCTTTTTACCCCCCTCACTTGACCTAAACGATTCTACC
>NW_017306304.1:663129-663416 GCF_000935625.1 Nanorana parkeri
CGAGATCCAAGGGTTTCTGCTCCGCTATTTGTTGATATCCAATGCTGCAAGTCTCCTTCTTTTGCTGCATCTGGTCTATGGGGTTGGAATATGCAGGTGCGGCCAGCAGAGGAAGCATTACAGCACTGGAATGTAAACAATAGTAGAGCCCTGCCCATCAGATCTTGGTAGGTATGAATCTGTGTGGAAGAGGGTTGCTGCAAAGTAGAAAGAAGAAGTACACTTTATTTTAAAATGTACTTATCTTTCAAACATTTTTAGCATGTGTTTTTTTTTTTTTTTTTTTT
>NW_017306304.1:663658-667140 GCF_000935625.1 Nanorana parkeri
GAAGAAAGGAAAAGTACACTTTATTTTAAAATGTACTTATCTTTCAAACATTTTTAGCATGTGTTTTTTTTTTTTTTTTTATGTTAATGCTACAAAATAGAAACATAACAAACTAAATGACAGTAAACATGAGAAACCTTTTTATACAACAGTATAGTTCAAACGTCTAAATAATGTTGCCATCTATAGCGGCCTTACAGGTTCCAGTCAGGGACAGGGGTGCAAACTGATGACTATAGCCAGACATTTACAAATTTAGAAACGATAACTGTGCAGCCTCTGCTTGAAACATTCAGAAATGCATAGTGGATTTATTATGTGTTTATATTATAACCATTCCTTCTACCAAAACAGGAAAACTTTACCTAGGCTGATGCCAGTAAGTAGCCCAGCACCATCTCCCCCTCCCTCAGCACTAGCTCTGACTGAAACACTCTAAGTTAGGGTTTTGGATGTATGACCTAATTTTTATATGGCTTGCATTTTCAGGGCCACCAGGCGATTATGCTAAGGACTCAGTATCGTTGTCACCCTGTTATCAGTGCTATAGCTAATGAACTGTTTTATGATGGACATCTTTTAAATGGAGTGTCACAAGAAGACCGTAAACCCCTTTTAGACTGGCTGCCCACCTTATGTTTTTATAATGCTAATGGAACAGAGCAGGTATGTGTACAGGACTTTTTTGTTGGCTGTTGGAACCTATGTTAGAAATTATATCCAAGATATATTTTTTACTGTGCAGGAGAATGTGACTTGACTTACACTAATAAATTGATTGTATTCCTAAACATATATTCTTCCTAACGTGTTTAGGTGGAAGGGAACAACAGTTTCCATAATATGCAGGAAGCCAACTTTACTGTGAAGCTCATCCAGTCTCTGATAGCTAGTGGAATACAGAGCTCAATGATTGGAGTAATTACTCTCTACAAGTCCCAGATGACTAAGGTTTGTTTCTCACATATGTAATGTACTTTATAAAATGAAGTCAAATATGAATGCCTAAATACAATACCTATTTCAGTCCACTTTTGTATTAATTGTATTGGTAATATGTGTCTTGTATTAGTAAATAGTTCTCCACAGGAACTGTAACTAGCAGATACAGTAGATTGCTTGAAACATCGTTTGGTGCTTTGCTTAAAGTGACACTAAACTCAGGAGTTAAATCTTAAAAATGCATTCAAGTACCTCAACTATTAATACAATAATAATTTATGTGTGTATCACTCAGCTGTAGATCCTCAAATCATCTCTAAATGCATGTTGACACTGTCCTTTCTTCTGGAGGGTGGCTACTTGTGTTCTCCATGGTCCCTTTGTGTGTTGTAAAGTAGTCACCACTCCAAGCTCACTCCCATGATGGACTACAATCTCACTACAAATTAGTAAACTAAACATGAGATAGGAAAATGCAGACATTTCATTTTTCTGAGCTGCTGCATTGTGTTTGCAAATTTTCATTCCGAGAGTGTAATAAAGACCCAACAAAGGGCTACTTACATTTACATTTTCCTTGTTTCAGAAAATTAGACTACATTTAATGTTTAGAGTTTTTTCTTCCCTTCTTTGGATGTAATAGAATTCATGAAAGTAATAGTTTTTTGAATTATGTCTTCTCAAGCTTACTAAATGAATGTTTTCACCTTACTTGCACTTAATAATGTAAATGGAATAAATGCAGTCTTAAATATTTTAAATGCAACCAGTATAAGTACTTAAAAGAGAACTATGGGGTAAGTGTTTTTCCCCATAGTTCTCTTAAGGGTCACGGGAGGACATATACTAACCTCCTCCCGTGACCCAAAGCTCAGTATATCGTGAGCTACAGCTTACGGTATACTGAGACAGGCACAGCCGGGACGGATCCCGACATTTACTGTTGAGATCCACCCAGCTGCGTGAGTGACAGTGGGCTCTGCCTATCTAGAGGCAGAGCCAGCTGTACCTGACCCCTCCCCCGTCCGTTCCGCCAGTCCGCGCTGGAGGATTGGAACGGGGAGGGGGAGAATCCCTGCAGGGAGCTGTGAATGACAGTCACTGCTCACTGCAGGGAGATGATCGAGAAGTGAGCGAGCGACGGTATGTGTTCGCTCACTTCCCGATCTATTGCGCCAACGTGTGACAGTTTAATTGTCACACATCGGCTCGAACTATGAGGCTGAGTGATTTTCACTTACCTCATAGTTCTCCTTTTAAATTTGAGTTGATTTTAGCCTTTTGTAATCATCTTAGCAGCAGCCCTTAGAGTGGGAGAAGGAGGGGGGCAGCCATAGGGGCTGGTCAGGTGTCCTGCATTCTCATATGCTGATGGAAGAAGAGAGCAGAGAAACAACCTCATCAGTCTCTTGCTGTTCCTTCATTGCTTAGTTACAGAGTACGACAGAAAAGCGACATAGTTGGTTATGTGTAGTAGAGAACAGTCAGGTTACAAGGCTTGCTGTGCTGTGTGGTAGGGCTGTGTTAAATCTCAAGACTAAATTCATTAGCAGGTAAATCAGTTTCCATATATGAATTTCCTTGGTTTGTTTAGCTGTTTGACATTAGGCTTAAACATCAATCACATTACTAATGTTGCAGTGTATCAGCATTTTTACATATTTAGCCATGTAACTATATAACAATAAAACTCCAATTTGTATATACAGATTTGCAGTTTGCTTAGCAGCATGTCTTGCTGTGACCCAGTGGAGATGAAGGCAATCCAGGTATCTACAGTTGATGCCTTCCAAGGAGCAGAAAAGGAAATAATCATCTTGTCTTGTGTGCGAACAAGGCAGGTTGGATTCATAGACTCTGAAAAGAGGATGAACGTGGCCCTGACAAGGGGAAAGAGACATTTGTTGATAGTCGGGAACTTGGCCTGCTTGAGGAAAAATAAGCTGTGGGAGCAAGTCATTCATCATTGTGAAAGTATGTTGGACAATGCTTACTGGGCAGCCAAATGTATTAGTATGATGTTCTTTTTGTTCTAGTTATATGCATGACAAAGATGTCAACATGTGTATACGTTTCAGGCTTTTATAGCCTACACTGTTTTTTTAGGTATAATTAAGTTTTGGATACAGCAAGGAAGGGTTAAGACCTCAGGGTTCTTTTGGGGATTTTGTGTTTGTTTGCTGTCTATATCCACTTCAAAATTTCCCTTCACTTTTGTCCCAGAGAATTAACATGAAGTAAGAGGAAATTTCTCCAAAGCAAAGGGAAATCACCTCTTAGGAAGTTGTTACCACAACAGGTGCCCCTTTTTGTGGTGACAACTGCCTAAGAGGGCTTTTTCATACAGTAACTTTCTTTACCAAACACAATCATCAGGAATCTTCCCAGTAGGGACACAGACAGCAAATAAAACCAAAGCAAGTAAAAACAAAAGTTGTAGCTTTTCATACACTTTAAGGGGTAGTTCCACTTTCCCCGGTGAATTTGGGAAAATGGAATTACCCCCTCCAATCTGCCCCCCCCCCCCCCCCCCTTGTGCT
>NW_017306304.1:667390-695018 GCF_000935625.1 Nanorana parkeri
CCCCCCCCCCCCCCCCCTTTGGGGGAACCTTTGAGAAAATGCTCCTTCCCCTCTGTCGGTGCCGGTATACTGTCCGTATCCCATACTGCTGTGCAGCACAGCCCTGCACTCTGCATATTGAATTTCACTTGCAAATTGCGAACACTCAATGGTCGGCGTACACTCAGGTGACAACGCTGACCCATGAGTGCTCGCTATTTGCAAGCAAAATTCAAAGTATAGAGCACAGATCTGTGCTGTACAGCAGTATGACGTACAGGCAGTATACCGGCGGAGGGGAAGGAACATTTTCTTAAAGGTAAGTATAGTGGGGGGGAGAAAGGGGCCAGATTGGAGGGGATAATTCAATTTTCCCAAATTCACCTGAGAAAGTGGAATTACTCTTTAATTTTTTAATTTATACTGTGTATGCCTTCTTTGAGGTCATTGTTGTTATATTAGGAATGGATGCTAGGAGGTACAGGTACTTTGTAATAATAAGCTTCTGTGTCCCTGTAAACCCCCTGATTTGCTCTGACTTCCCGTTATATTGGTAATGCTTCTCCACCTGGTTTCCCACAGTGCAATGTCTATTAAGAAGCTTTGACTTGTCATATGGGCAAATGTTTCTAAATTCCATGGAACCCAATTTTAAGAAGATGACACCTGCTAGCTTTAGATGATCCCTGTAAAGTTAATAACTTTAGACAAAATACAGATGACTTTACAGTCATACGGAATATTAATGATTCTCTATTATGGGACCAAAATGGAACCAACCTTTGGACACAGTATACAGAAAGTGTTCTATAACTTTTCATTCCGGTGACTTATAGCAATAAAATGGTGTGTGTTGGCCTGGTCTCTTTAGGATATATTTGTTTCCACTAGTCATTTCTGTATTTCCCCTCACACTTTTCCCACTGTAATTGTCTCCAGTTATACACTTATGTTCTTTTGTAGGGCCCTTTTTATTTTATAGTAGCTTTCAATAATTATAGTATCTGTCGATAGTATTCATGAAGTTTATCGTATATAAAAGTTGTTTTTCTTTTTTTTTTATTATTATTAGGACACAATAATGGATTAAAGCATGTAAGTCAATGGGATGAGAAACTTGGTAACATCCTAAAGCTTTACCAAGAGAAAAAAGAACAGGAACTATCAAATATGCAAACAAAAAATCCCAAAGGAAAAGCTGGGAAGGTAAATGTGGACATCTTTTGTTAGTGCTGGGGAATTAAATCGCCCAATGTGAAGTGTTGATCTTTAGTAGTGGATTTCCTGCTAGAGATGTATATTATATGACTTCAAGCTCTGTGCAGACTTCTTGAAAAGAGCCAGTTACAGAAGTAGATGGTAGAATTCTGGGAAATCCCCTTTTCAAACTGTGGCAAGTAAGAGAAATGTATTTTTTTCATTGCACGTTACAGGACACAGACTATTAATTCAGAAACCTTGGGTTATGCTGCTGTGTTCAGGAAATTGGACACCGGCAAACAAGAGCTGTAAGGACAGCTTAATATAACCCCTCCCACTCCCAACATGCTTTAGTTTTTTTTGCTAGTGTCCTAGGATAACAGACACATATTCTCTCCACTCCAAGAGAAACAAACTCTTTCTTATTCTTTACAGTTTTATCAAGCTACATTTCCTTTTAGCAAGGTTTAGTCAGATACCGTAGAGCCAATGGAGCTCATTCTGCAGCTGCCGGATCTTCTGATCCTTGGCATAGTCTTGGAGGCTGTACCTGGATCCCGATGTGAGGAAAAAGTGGCCAGTGTGTATTGTGTCCTCTTACACTGGGATCTGCAAAAAAGGCACACTCCTAGACATCCTTTGTGTAACCTGGGAGTTAGGTTGCACAATGCTTTACACATGGAAGCCTGTCACTGAAGACTCCATAGGGAGTATGCCCGCTGGCGGGCTGAAGACTATGGAGGGTAAAGCTTGTCCCATCAGCCCAGCCTACACTTTTTAGCCTGCTGTGGGGGACTGCAGGGCGCCCTAAGACCAACTCTGCACTATGTAAGAACTTTCACCTTTTCATTGGAGGCCTGATGTGGTTTTCCTTAAGAGTTAAGAGTGTAAAGTGTTGGGTGCGACATGTTTGGTTGCATAGAAGGAGAGATGCAACACCATTTTTTCCCTTAGGCACCGGTATGCCAGGCTTACTGCCCAATGCACCAAACTGAGTCTGCGCAGCTTCTGTAAAAGCAGGCACACTGTGCTTGCGTTTATCATTTTACTGAGAGCACACCGACCTCTCATCACCTCCTCCCCATCGGCCACCTCTCAGCACCTCCTTCCCATCGGCCACACCACACTAAGATCTATGGGCTCCCTGCTGCCTCTAGAGATTAGGTCACAGCCAGCAATAATCCTTCCTGCTCCTGCAGACGACTGCAAGTAACTTTGGGAATACCTCACTTACGTACAGCATTATGGCAGATCCCGGTCCCATGGGTCTTGCCAACTTCGGATTCACTCAAAGTTCTTGGGCATCTTACAGCATGCCTTCCAGAGGCCCTGGCACAGATAGCCCTCATAACTGCCCCCTGCTTGGCACTCCCCAGTGTTATCACTAATCTCTTCTGGAGTTGCTCCCTCCTCTGTATTATCAATGGAGAAATTCTCTGCCACATTGTCTGAATTTATGGGGAATATTTCAGCCATGTTAGCTGAATTAGAATGCAGTGTCCAGAAATGGGCTGCCACAACCTGTCCTCCAGAGTCGATTTTGACTTCCCATTTGCTGCAGCTACACAGCCAGTTGAGGCTGATGAGGAGAGTCTGTTTGAGACTCCTCATGTAAAAAAGTAATCCAAGTCTGCTGACATTATTCCAAAAATGAGAGAAACCATTTCTGTGCTTATTGATGCAGTACTCACTAACCTTGACCTGGAGCAACCTGCGTAAGACACACCTAAGGTCACCAGCCTGGGTTCTCTTAATAGCCCTCCAGCGGTTCAGACCTTTCCTGTGCATTCACTGCTTCAAACTCTCTTGTACTGTATAGTGAGTGGCTAAGCCCAGAACAAAAACGTTTACTCCTCACAAGCATTTTACCAAGCAATATACTATTGAGGAGGTGTTTCTTAAAAAGTGGGCAATTCCTATAGTGGATCCAGCCATTTACTTTCTTAACAAGACTTTAAATAAAGATCCTGTGGACAAGAGACCAGAAGCCCTTTCTGAAAAGTATTTTAGTGCACAAAAACACAATACAATACCCATTCTTTTGGCAAAATATAAAAGATGAGGTTGCTTCAGATGTTCACTGATCCTTCTCTGCTCTACCTGCCAACACCCGCCATGCCTGTCCTGGCGCCACTGGATGGATGGCGGTGCACGTGATACATGACAGGGGTGATCAGATGGGCAGGAAGGGGGCAGAAACTTCCAGTGTGTTTCAAAGTGATCTGACAGCTCACTTCCATCAGAAAGCTGACATTTGGCCGCAGAAGAAGGGCCAAGAGTGTGTTTAAAGACCTGTATGTTTAAAGACCAGTGTTGCTACCTGTGTTTGACATACATTGGTGGCAGTGAAAGGGTTAAGGGGGAACATTTTGTTGGTGAATCTCTGGACAGCTTGATCAAGGATGTCATCGGGGAATAAGCACTCTCCTACCCTAGCAGAAGAAGGAAAAACCTCAGTTGCGAAAATCCTCTATCTCAGAAACTAGGAAAAGCACCTTTCGCTCAAAATCTAAGGCAAAGACTGGGAGTCAGTTCAGCTCTAAGCCCTGGACTCTCAAAACCTCCAAACCTCCAAACCAGCAAGTCCTCCTCACAATGAGGGGCTCCCACTTGCCCGAGTGAAGGGACGCCTGTGGGCCTTTGTGGCCATGTGGTCCTAGGAGATTTTTCAGATGCCTGGGTCCAAAAGGTTTTTTCCAGGGGCTACAAGCTAGAATTTCACTTCTAGTTCCACCTTGCTCCATGTTGTCAAACATGCCAACATCCCTGTAAAGCCGAGCAGATCTCCAAGCTGCTCTGGCACATCTCCGCCCACACAAGTGGGCGTAGCCATTGTCCAAGTGGAAAAGAGCTTGCAAGGTTTTTACCCAAACCTGTTCATGTCTCCAAAACATAGTGTGTGCATTTGGCCTATTTTGGATCTGAAGGTCCTCAAACCTTTGTTCAAGTTAAAAAAAAATTCCACATGGAATCTGCCCCATTGTGGAATATCTGGATGACCTTCAATTGAGTGAACAGTCAGCACAGACTCTATCAGTCAATGTCCAACAAACTGTTCAGACACTACAGAGGTTCAGGTGGATCCTAAACATCTAGACGTCAGTGCTGGATGACTTATCACTTGGAGTATCTAGGTCTTCTGGTTATTTTACTGTTCAGGGTCAGGAAAAACTCCATACTCTTCACTGGGGGTCCTGGCGTTAGTGGTGGCTTCCTTTGAGGTGGGTTCAATGTTCCCAACATTCTGGTGGTGTGGGACAAGAAGGCTTAGTATCTGGACCAGCACATTCATCTGTACCCCACCACCAGGCTTTTCCTGGCCTGGTGGATCATGAGTCCAGAGGAAGCCTTCCTTCCTCTATTCTGGAGGGTTCAAACAATGGATACCAGCTTGTCAGGTTGGGAAGGAGTCCTGGACCCTCTGTGACTACATGGTATTTGATTGACAAAGGAAGCTTGGCTCCCGATCAGCATTCTGGAGCTCAGAGTGATTCAGCTATCCCATCAGCGATGGACCTCTAAACTGCAAGGTCACGAACCAGGATTCAGTTGGGCAACAAAATGGCTGTGGCTGACATCGACCACTAGGAAGGAACCATAAGTCTCACGGCTGAAAGAAAACCAGATTGAATTCTGTCTCGGGCAGAACTGCACATTCTAGCCCTGTCCACCATACACATTACAGCCATGGAAAATTGGCAGGCGGACTTGCTCAGTTGACAACATCTGGATTCAGAAGAGAGGTCTCTACACCCAAGGTTTTTCAGAACTTCTGTTACAGATGGGAGATGCCAGATTTTGGCTACATAACCAGGTGCAGCCATAAACTGAGCAAGTTTGTCTGCAGGACCAGAGATCCTCTGGCTTTCATGGTGGATGCTCTGGTGACTTCATGGGATCAGTTCAACCTTATTTATGCATTTCCCTCTCTAGAACTCCTTTCTCACCTGCTACCCATGTGATTTCTCATTGCACCAAACTGGCTCAAGTAGATGTGAGACCCCATCAAACTCCTGGCAGACTCTCTGTGGTCCCTTGCAGATCATCAGGATCTTTTGTCTCAAGGAGCGATTTACCATCCTGCTTCTTGGTCGCTGGCTTTAATGGCCTGGCTGATGGATAGGGGCCCTAGTGATTCCTTTCCAAAGACAACTTGCCTCTCATTCCTTAGTTAAATCCATTGTACAGGGTGCCGCTCACATTGTTCCCCCTGGACGCTCCCCAGTGACTCCATGGGGTCTTCACTTGGTCCTTTTGGTTCTCCAGAAACGGCCCTTTGAACCTAACAGGAATATATTTCCCTGTCCATTATCACGCATACATTTTCCTTTGTAGTTGCCATTACCTCAGCTAGGCGAGTCTCTGAGTTGGCCGCTTTAACATGTAAATAATCTTTTCATGTGCTTCACAGAGACAAGGTTGTCTTGAGGCCCAAGGCCTCTTTTCTCCTCAAGGTGGTTTCTTCTTACCACGTTAAGCAGGACATTGTGTTTCTGTCTGTTTGTCCTGCTCAACAACATCCCAAGGAAATTTTCCCTCTACTCTCTGGATGTTGTGTGCCCTGTTCAAGTCTGTCTCTTGGCTACCGATTCTATTAGAAAAATTGACTCACTGTCTGTCATTCCTGAAGGTTCCTGTAAAGGACAATTTTTCAACAGCTAATCCGCGCTAAATGGATACCAATAAGCTAAGGATCAAAATTAAATATATAAAGTCCGCTGCCGTGCCAACTGTGTAGTGTGAAATTCTTAAACCAATGCACCGCGCTGAACCTCTCTTAACAGTATATCAAACGAAAAGTGTGTCTAAATGCTGAAAACAAATATATTCAACCTCCAATAAATAATTTAAATCCAAGGTGATAAAGTTCGCAGTGTAAGTCTCTTATGAGACTTGATAATTGTCCAATAAATCAAATAGTGCATAAGTGTTCGTATACAGTAATATCAAACAGTGCTCAAATGCAGATACATGTTCATATAAATCAGTATGATATACTGCCATTTGGGAACTAATGCCTCTAAGAAAATCACGGAGTATCTTCCTTCAATGATCAATCTCCTCCAGTATATAATGTGAAAGTAGAAACACTCACCAGAAGTTTCTGACCATGCACCTTGGATTGAAATTATTTATTGGAGGTTGAATATATTTGTTTTCAGCATTTAGACACACTTTTTGTTTGATATCCTGTAAAGGACAGCATGGTTTAGGTTCCACTCTATTCAGATGAATTAGACAGCTCATTTGTCATTCCTACAGACGTAAGGACAAGGTTCCTCCTTTTCCTGTCATAGCACACTTTGCATGGTGCCACCTGGTTGTCTGTTTGTTAAGTTTTACCAGGTGGATGTTCAGGCCTCGTCTGATGATAAGGAGCTTCAAGCAGCTCTTTGGGCTCTATTTTGCCCCTTCTGTTAACCCATGGTTCATGTGGGCTTGTTAATGGTTGGTTTTCTGTGTTGTTTTTGGACATCCCAAGATTCCTGAACTACTATCCTGTGTCCCATAATGTACAATTAGGAAAACGGGATTTTTGACTTGCTTTTCTTGGACTACAGTATGGGATATAGGACCCTCCCCTTTGTTCTTATGATTGATTCCTATTGCTGGTTACAAACCGAGGAATGCTGGGAGTGTGAAGTTAAACCTTTATTGTCAGTGTCCAATCTCCTGAAGGCAGCAGCATAACCCAAGGTTTCTGAATTACTATCCTGTGTCCCGTAATAATGTACTAGAAGAAAAGGATTTTACCACAAGTCAATCTCTGCCTGCTTGTTCTGTAGGAATTCTCTTGCTGTACTCATCCCAGAATCTCAAGCAATTGCATATTTTTACTTGGATATACTGTAGAATATGCCATAGCTATGTGTAATGGGGCAAGGGTGCATTGTTTCTGCTTAGTTTTACTTTTTCACTGAAGTCATTTTTACCTTTTATGATTCAGATATAATTTGTGGCTTCAGCTATAAAGTACTCTTTTGATTTGGAGCTCTGAATTTCTTACTTTAGATTTAATGCAATGAGCCTCATGTAAAATCACTAACCTTTACATGTCTGTTACTTACAGGTTAAAGCCTCTATACCCACCTGACAAAGCCGTTTGGAAGAAACTCTTCTGTTTGGCAATTCGATTCAACTAAATGCAATTCAGGAGTTGAAATATCATGGGACATATTCAAGATTACCAGATTTTATTATTACGATATCTTCCCTACCTCCTTCATATATCCAAGGTTTAATTTACTAAGCTGTAATCATTGTTCTTTGTCATAATGAAGGCAATAACAGTCACATGGTTAAAAATATTGATCGTTATGACAAACACGTGTTATTGCTTAGTAAATTGAGCCTGATATCTATCTGTGAAAAGAACCGTAACAAATGTACAGTGTTTTATTATGCCCACGTTTGTCTTCTGGTGCCTGAAGGCAATTTTACTGACCTGCGTCAGATCACCCCCATAGATGGTTATGCTGCTCCTCCTGGGATCCCTGCTCCCTCCTGGGAGAAAGAAAATAGCTGCATGGCATCTGAAAGCCTGCACTGATAGCAGGTTTTTATACAATCCCCATGTGCATCGACTGTTTTAGAAATTCATGTTCATTTCAGCAAGAAGGAGAGCATAGAGGTGAGAACATCTATCTGTTAAGAAGGGGTCTACCTTAGATAATGCTGTTGATATGAAAAATGTAGCAATAATTTCTGTAATTCCAGAATAGTACCTTGACCTGGTCATTACATTCAATAATTTCAGCACGTTATGTAAACTGAAAAATTTGTTACTATTGATTATGTTTTTTTCACTAACATACGCATGACATCTGCAAATGCTAATGTGATCCCCATATGCCATTTTTTTCACCAACAAAAAATTATATTGTGATTTAAAAAGAAATGTTTTGACGTTACCAGAGTCAGTGGGTAATAATGTTCATGTCTAAGTTAATTACTTAAAATGTAATAAAAACCAAACCTAAGGAGCATTGAATTCCCCAATTTAAATTACTTCTGACACCTTAGGGTAGTTTCTTAAAATCTCAATCAACAATCCATTAGAGCTCAACAGGAGTAAAACTAAATCCTCATTTAAGTGTATTTATCCAATCTCTTTTCTCTCTTTCAAATGCTAAATCCATTTTAGCATATGCCCCTGCTTTCTCTCGCCTCTTTCTAAAGCCTAGCAGCTTCTATTACCCTTGTAAATATGAAAGATGCTAATCATATGACATATCACGTCTCAGTCGGAGCCTGGAATAAAGCCTTGAGATGTGGGATCATTGCATCCAGACAACAGCTTCATCAGCCGGAAAGTTGTTTTTTTTTTTCTCTCCTTCCCTTCAACTATCAATCCCCCCTTTGTCTGAGAGAAAATGGAGGCAGTGCAAGTCTTCCATGGCCATATGGTTCACTCTGTATTTTCTTAGTTTGATTCAGTATGCTTTTCTGAGACTGGTCAGTGTATAGTGATACAGAGTATCCTCATCTTGTTTCATTACAAATGCAAAAAACACTACCTATGCAACACTTTCTTTTGGAAAAAAGTTTGTTTTAATTATTATTATATAATATTATAAATAATATTAATAGTATTTAAACATTTATACTTTGGTACAATAGAATGCCAAAGAGAATTTTGGTAATAATCTACCCTGTGATCTACCGTATGTGTCAACCATAATGTGAAGGAATCTACAGTATATACTGATTTGGTACCAATGTTAACAAAATTAGAATATTGTTATAAACAAGTGTGAAAAGACCATTGGTATTTATATCTACATTGGGAGACAGAATATTTTTTAGTAAATTAAAGTGTTTGTGTGAGGTCATTTTATAGACTAGAGTCTTTATTGCACAGCAACCCTCTAGTAAAATGTAAGAAACCTTCTGTCAGGTTTAGTAATAAAATAAAACTAGCATCAGAGAGGCACACATCGGAGGGTTTTTTGACTAACAAAGGTAATGTAGCAGCAGGTGTCCTGTGGTTAAAAAAGACCTTTAACATTGTAAAAAAAGGGAAGTGCCAAGATAGAACTTAGGGAGTTACCATTGCTGCCTTCTGGGGCTTGTGTGTTGTCATCTTTATCCTGGTAGTTCAGAGGCTGCATTTGATATGCTTTGCATTGCACTGAATTTCTATTAAAGTGCATTTAAACTGCAGGTCAAATGCTGTGTCGAAATTGCAGCCTCTGACTAGAACACCCGTTGCCATGAACCGTTAATCAGTTAAATACGTTCTGGGTGCATCAAAAATAAAAGGTGTGCACAGTCTTAAAGTTTGTTTACTTTACAAAGCAGCCACAGCCAGAGTAGAAAAGCAAGCCCCTTGTCAGGATGCTGCATAGACAGATCCTTGCTCTCAGTGTGGAAGCAATAGTCCAATACACCCCCTGTAAGTCACAGCTAGAGCTTTTCAATTAGCAGGTAGTATGAGGATTAGTGATTGTAGAACTATAAGTCGGACTCAGCAGGGGGGGTGTCAGACCTTTGCAGAGAGACCACTGCTTTCACACACAGAACAAGGGTCCTAATATTCAGCATGCTGGCAGGGTACACACTTTTCTACTCAGGCTGTAACGCCTCATCCACAAGGGCACAGAGTGATGAACAGCACGAAGATTGCATGTCTTTATTTATTTAGTAGGAAAAGCTGTGCATCTGTGAGCAGTGAATATCTCTGCATTGGGCCCAAAAGCAAGTATTTTTCCTGGTGAGCTGCACTTAGAGGGGACAGGTAAGTAATAAATGGACAACTGTCATTTTAAATCCCGCTTTAATGGTCAGTCCATCTTCCCCTACTGGAGTTTTAGTTTACATCATGTTGAGTGCAGAAAAACCCAACATGTGGAAATAGAGCCAGAAGGTATTGAGTCCCCAAGAGATATACAAAGTCAGTGGATGATTCAGGTTACCAGACTTCAATTGTAACTGAACTGCATTTTTTGCAGGGGCTGGCCTTTTAAAACAAGAGACATATCTAGGTCCACAAGGAAGCTAGAAGATGTCCAATCATGATGGAAGTAATTTATGATGTACATTAGATATCTAAAACACAGTTAAAAACATTGAATGACTAATTTCTTCTTTACAAAACTTTGATTTTTTAATATTTATTTATTCATTTTTTTATTTTATTTTACTTTACTTTTAGTGGCTTTGGGAAATATTGGGGGTCTAAACCCCTAATATTTCCCTTTTAAAATAGAAAAAGAGATTGAGGACACAGAGTCCTCAATCTCTTTTTCTGCAGCCCCTGTTATCAATGAACAGGAATCCTCTATGAGTATTCCTGTTCATTGATAACATGAGGACATTGTGTGTTTACTATAACTACACCTATGAATGAACAGGAGGTGATGTAGATCACTTCCCATTCATTCATAATTGAGGATATAGTAACCATACCATGTCCTCAATTATGTACAAACACTCAGCGATCACTGATAGCTGAGTTTGCATTGGCTCTCCTTTCTGACAGCTGTCACAGGAAGCGGGGCGGTGCAGGGAGGAGAGCTCAGCCTCCTGTGACAGCGCTGGCTGTCTCCGCCCACACACCGATGTGCCGGACTGACAGGAGGCTGAGCGGTGTGGGAGGAGAGACGCTGGCCGCTCACAGCGCTCTCTTCCCGCAGTGCTCGGCTGGCTGTCACACTTTCTCTCTTCCCCGCTGGGACACAGAGCAGCGTCCAGCGGAGAGGAAAGAAAGCAGGGATGCGCCGCTGTAGTGGCAGAAAAATGGCACTTTCGGTATCTAGCCAAAAGTGCTATTTGAGCCGATATGTTTCGGCGGCCAATATATCGGTGCATCCCTGATAAATAAATAAATATATATATATATATAAAAACATACTATATATTATCTGCAGAGAAAGCTCATTTTAAACCTGTGCTGATAATCATTACCTATATGGATCACCAGCAACTCTCCAGCCAGAGACTAATCTGCCTGGGGGGTGTCCTTCACACTATATAGATGGGCAGCATCTACCTGTAATACAGACGTCTGTGGACAGAACTAGGAGTATGAATACTAAGTGATGTACTTCTGAATGTATTTAGTTCCAAAAGTCTAAACGTATATAATATTTACTTAACAAGGTTGTTGTTTTTTTTAACTTTAGTTTAACCATTGTCTTCTAAATTTGAGACTTTAGAATTACATTGATGTATATTCACCATGCTAACAAGCTTATTGGCTAAGTGTGTCCCTTAAAATGTTAACTGTACCGTTGTGCAGATATCTAGCCAGATTAGCACAGCTAGTGTGTTTTTATTTGTAAGACAGAGTAGCCTAACTTGCATAAGAGTTTGCAAAATCCCCTCCCTTTCTATGCCTAACTGAAACCCCAAAAGGCTTTCAGCCAAATCATTACATTCAACAGAGGTGGTCAAGCCAGCACAGCTTTTCAGTAAAACCCTGAAAAGAAAGGGATCCTTGAAGTTTAGAAGATGCCCAAGGAAAACTCTGAATGACATGAAAAGATTGAGTTTCCATAGCTGTTGGAGCACGAGAGCAGTGTAACAGCACAAAGGGGGATTGGAGCACTGCCACTGGCCCACTGCTCTATCTCAGTACAATTGGGTCACTGAAATGGAGAATTAATTACCATTGGTGAGTGGGCAGTCCATTCACCACTGGCTGAGTTTTATTAAACGCCAATATAAATAACAAAACAACTCTTGTGGCTGCACTATCCCTACACGCCAAAGGAAGGATTATGCCGAGGATTAACATCTTAAAGTCTATGAGACTTTCTGACTCAGGGCTCCGAGCTGGTAATCGAATTTGTCTGCTGTATCAGCGATTAGTGCTCTTATTCTCCCACTTTTGCCTGGATGGCCAATGTCCCTTTTTGCAGGCAAGGGCCTATGCACAATAGGCTGTTCTTTTCTATGCATCTTTGTAGTATGAGAGCAAAATAATAAAGCACCAGTCTGACTGGTATTAATCTAAAGAATGGCACTTCTAGAGATATCCTTGATTACTGTGTTAAAAGAAGAGGGTATGTTGTAAAGAAGAAAACCTGGGAGGTGCCTAGTGCCTTGAAGGTTCAACTTTCAATATAGTAGATTTCTGTGGTTATGCTACTGTACAGTAAACTAGATGACTGCTATGCAAGCAACCACTAAGAATGACATGGTTTGTATTGTTTTTCACTTGGTGTTTTATTAAAGTGGCAAAAGAAACGTGCATACAATAGTACGTTAAAAACATGACACATTGGAATTTACAGAGTTGTGCACAACCAAATAGGATCCAAGATGCATAGCTCAATGAATATTCAGCACGTAGAATTACAATATATTAATGACGAAAGAGTCTAGGGCTGCAGCTAACGATTATTTTCATAATCGATTAGTTGCCTGATTATTTTTTCAACGAATAGTTGTTGCAGCCCTAAAAGAGTCACCTGTAGCTGGATTTATTCTGTAATTAAGCCCTAGGGCTCTTGGAATCCGGTGTGCTGGTTATAAATGTTATTAGACATTAAAGCCTACTTGGGTAAAGTCCACTTAAAAAAATAAAAGCACACATCTTTATAAGAAAAAAACTGCATTTATTACTTCCTACTAGATTGTAAGCTCTCACTCCTACCCCTATTGTACTGAAATTGTAATGTCTCCCCCCATTTTGTAAAGCGCTGCACAAACTGTTGGCGCCATATAAATCCTGTATAATAATACTTTTTTTGCATTGGAGCCAATTAGTGGTTCAATGCTCTGGCTCCTGCAGATTCTCCCTCCCGTTCCTGTCTGTGCCGAGGTACGGACATTCAGTAACAGGGATGGGAGAAAGAATGAATGGACTACAAGTGCAGTGACGTCACCGCAGTTGTATTCCATTGGGAACTACGTGTCTCTCTGCCACGGTGGCTGATGGGACTTGTATTTTTTTCCATTCACAGATCCTGTCAAAGTGCGGAGCCATGCACAGCTGCGCCATTTTCAAAAAAATCATAGCAGCCTGTGCGGAGAAGAACCCCATAAATCAGGTAAGTGTGTGGGGAAGGGGTGCCAATGTTTCATCTTACACCCAGAAAATGGTTGTAACATGATAAGAAAGGTAAACTTTTAGCCTTTAATTAGGCTGGAAAGAGTAACAATACACTTGTAACTCTTATCACCCATTTGGATATCAGATTTTAAGGAAAAACTCCAGGAAAAACCCCTGCAGTGGGGCTAGCCCTGGACTGCAATGGTTAGGTGTTCATTTTTGTCTAGGTTAAAAAATAACAAAGTTATACGGACCCGAAGCTCTGAGCTGGCTGACTGTGACAGCGCTCCATCCAGGCTGTCTCCTACGCTATAACATTGTAATGTTCCTCAGTGTCCTCACCTCTATGCACAGTGTATAGAACGTGATGATTTACGGGACCACGGGACCACTGCAAAGGAGGGGGAGAGATGCTGGAAGCACCGGTCTAAGCGCAAGCCGACTCCACGGTTCGGGTGAGTATAACTCTTTATTTTTTGCACCTAGTTAACCAGTTAACCCTTGCAGTGCGGGTGTAGCCCTACTGCAAGGGTTAATACAATTTGTTCCTGGAGTTCTTCTTTAAAGTTAGACTACAGAATGACCAATGGCTTGGAAACCTAGTACCAAGCAAAGGCCAGATGTCTATAACTCTTGGCAAATAAATCAATCCCTACTAGGTTTCCCCAGCTTGAAGAAAATGTAATGAAAAGACTCAACCACACAGCCTTACAGTAACCACAGCCTACTTTCCTACAAACGGATACTTTTACAGCACACGTGGCACTTAACATTTAAAACCGTTATTTGCAAGTCTGAAATCTCTGCTGGCATTTTATTTGAAGAGCTTATTCTACCATTTCTATTTAAGGATGTCGTTGTGCAGAAGCCACTGTTGTGAAAGAACATAAATCAGGCCTATTCTTTGTTGTTGTTTTTTTTTTTTTTTACAATGCCTCCCCCCTGTATTTGTTTCCAGCTGACCTACAGTAAAAGAAAGACTTGTTGCTATCCAGGCATGCTACTTGTGGGGTCTGTCCCTTTCTGTGTATCCAATGGCTATAAACACACCTAAACCTCAGTGGTTCTCTTTGGACGCTGCAAAGTTCAGACAAACAAAGGCCTTTCTTGAAAACTTGGAGTGCCCTTTCTTGCAGTAGTGCTGGAGAGACGAGCTGAAACCATTGTTTGAGATATTGTGATCATTGCCCAGTGTTGTGCCTTTGATGCAAAGTAGGATTTCCCCAAAAAAACACTATTTTGGGGCTGGAGTTGAGCTTCAGAGGGAATACAAAGATACCGCCATTGTTATCTTGATTTATAAATGCAGCTCAGTCAAATTAGCAATGGCTGGACTATATTTTTGTTCTTGCAGGTTCACTTTAAAAATCCCCCTTGCATATAACAAAGACATCTATAAAAAATCTCATCCAGCTTGTAAACCTTTTCTACTTTGTCCAAAACTCAAATGAATGATGGACTATAGTTTCTCTTGTTTACACAAAGTTCCTATTTTGTTTTGCTGCTTCTATACATGTACAATACTTATGATTTTAAAGTGTATCTAAACCCAAAACCAAACATTTTGTATACAGTAAACTACCCATTATCCGGCATCCACGGGGATTGGTAGATTTTGGATAAATGTCGTTTCTGGTTGCTGGAGAGTTGCTATTAAAAATAGGTATAACTAATGCCATACCCCATACTATACCACAGGGGTGCCCACAATTTTTTGTGTTGCGATCTACTTTTCAAATGACGAGCTACATGAGATCTACCAACGAAAAAAATACCTCCCTTGCGACTGTCTCTCCTCGCTCTCCTGGCTGTCTCTCCTCGCTCTCCTGGCTGTCTCTCCGCGCCCTCCTGGCTGTCTCTCCTTGCTCTCTCTCCTAGCTGTCTCTTCTCGCTCTCTCTCCTGGCTGTCTTTCCTCGCTCTCTCCTGGCTGTCATTCCTCGTTTTCTCTCCTGGCTGTCTCTCTTCGCTCTTTTGGCTAGATATGCAGTAATCAAAAGCAAATTAAGACAAATAGGCACACAATCATTTCCAGGATAATACATACCACAGATCAGTAAAACAGTGAGCACACAGGGGATTTTGTATTTTCTGGTGAATTGAATACTGGATAACTGAGAGTGTGCTGTATTGAAGTTTGTCAATCCTTAAAGCATAGCTCCACTTTAAAAAGAATCGTACCTCCCACCTTTTTCCCCTCTTCTTCTTGTCCCCCTTTCCCACAACCCTGCCCCCCCCCCTCCTTTTTATACTTAATTTTCTTCCCCTTACTATGACTGTATCTTTTCCCAGTCTGACATTACAGCTAGTGGACATTTTCTTTTGTATATTGACATGTGATGATCTTCTCTTACCATTGTTTCACTCATTATGCATATTATGCTGTCAATGTTGGCTATATGTGTTACCTTTGTAAACCTGTCAAAATGTAATAAAAGCTATTGAACACAAAAAATAAAAAAAGCATATATACGTTAATTAATACACAAGCCATTTTGTAATTTAGGGGGTTATTCACAAAGTTGCCGAAGGCGGCCGAGCGAATAACCGAGCCGAATTGAAGTGAACCAAACGTTCGGCGACTTACTACAGCTCCTTACGGCTGATTTCTGCCGTACATCGGCTGGAATCTGCCGTACTTTGGCTACACTTCGGTCAGCCGAACATGCTCTGCAAGTTCGGCTGACCAGAAGTGCAGAAGGACTTCAACTCAGCTGATCCAACATCTGGATCGGCTGAACTGAAGCTCCGGCAAGGCAATTCACTTGCTGCCTTCCGACCCTATTCACATTGGGGCCGAACAGCAGTGAGTTAATAGCCAAATGCCGCCGAGCGGCATTCGGCTCGGCTATCCTGCTCGCTATCGAGCAGAATAACAATTCAATGAAAAGAGTAAAAATATGTAAATAAATGTTAAATTTAAAAAAATAAAGATTTTTTTTAAAAAGGGGAAAAAAACTATTGGGCGGAGCTAGCAGTGACAGCTAGTTGCGTCCAACTGTTTCCTATTGGCTGGCTCCTGCTAGAGTCTTCTAGCAAGTCGCATCCAATGAATAACAACTGGGCAGAGCTGGCTGTTATGTCACATCCGGCTCCGCCCAGTTGTTATTGTTTAATGACAGTTCTGCATCCCCAGGTCATTTGAAGACTCTGATCTGTCATTACAACTGGGCGGAGCCAGCCTTGAGATCATTTGTTGTAACTTCGGCCGGCCGTTCACCCCGCTTCGGCTGTCACTTCAACTCGGCTCAGCCACTTGGCCACCTTCGGGTGCTGAACGGGCTATAGTGAATAGCCTGTACAGCAGCCCTTCGGTTCAACTGAACCGAAGGGCTCCCGCATCCGAAGCGAGCCGAAGGATCATCCGAAGCCATGGCTGGATCCTTCAGCAACTCTGTGAATAGAACCCTTAATGTTATTAAAATTGACCTTTCATTTTAAACTGAAGCCGCTGTAATTTTCTAAAACTGTCAAAACAATTTAATGCAGTGATTTTGGCTGGCTGATTTTGACAGAAGTCTGCACTAGAATACAAAGTACAATTTGCAGTTTCACCTGCAATGGAAATTTCATTTTTGGCAAGATACTCCCTAAGGGTTAATTACTTCTAAATGTGTCCACACACCTTGCGATTATCATTTGATTTCCAAACGAAATCGGGTTTTCGTACTATAACCGGCCAGTTGATGGGAAGTCAACGATCACAATTACTGTACAAGTGGCCGAATTTCATCTATCGGGCAGGCTAAAAAACTTTTTTCGGATCGTACGAAAATCTACGGTGCTTGGAGTATTTGAATGCATTTGTAAGATTTAACTCCTGAGTTTACTGTCCCTTTAAAAGCAATGGAATAGCAGCAGAAAGGCCACACCACTGCATTATAAACTAGTCCTTTAGACGTATAGAAAATGTAGCACAATTCACTTCAGATCTACACTAATGAAACCATGATGTGACTATTAATCTGCTAATGAGATTATACGGTTGTTGGGCTCTATGACTATAGGGGAATTGATCTTCCTCATGTCTGATTTGTATATAGCTGCTTTTACAGCTTATATCAGCAGCTGTTCTTCTTTCCAGATGTCAGTCCTGCATGGCTGAGCAGCAGCAAGAGTTTGTGAAGCGTTGTACACCCCCTGAGACATACAGGATGACTGCAGGGAATTACATTCTGAAGACATTTGCAAGACAGTAACATGCTAATGGATGATGGTGGGCTTGTCGACACATGACTCATTTCAGTCAAAGCTTCAGAAGGTATTCAGAAGGCATGTGGTCCCCTCACTGCATAGGGACACTTCAGGAGCATGAGTTGCTCTGTATTTGGGGATTACATCCTGAGGATGTTGTGAGTCTGTCAGTCACTGTGACTACATCTGGAGCAGTTTTAGTTTCATCATCCAATCACCAAAATTGTATATATAAGCATTGACATACTAAAGTCATTTCATAAGTCATTTATCAATATTTTTAACCCTTTCGTTATCAAGGCCTTTTTGTGTGTTTTTTGCACACATGTTATAATCCACATTTTAGGCCTGAAAATTACTTAAAACCGCCAAACATTCTATATTTTCTGAAAGCCAAGACCCTGTAGAATAAAATGTTGGCAGATGCAGATTTTTTCGCTGCACGATATTAGTGCGACTCTTTATCAAACCCAAACATTTTGTAAAAAATGCACTTAAGATCATTTTAGTGGCCATAAACAATATAATACCCCCCTTTTTTTGTAGAATTTAAAAGATAAGGTTAGGACGAGTATATAGATACCCAACATGCCCAGGTTAAAAATTGCATGTATGGGTGAAGCGCGACAAATTACCGTACCTCAAATTGTCCATAGGAAACGCTTTAAAAGCCCCTGCAGATCATAAGTTTAGAGATATCCATGAATATTGGCCCTAGAATTATTGCTTTTACCATTCCACTCCAAAGAAACTATTGCAGTGCAGATTGCGCTTCTGCAACTGAGCAATGACAGTTGAGGGACCCATTCAGCAGGGAGCTCGGTGAATGGATGTTCGCCAGTCACCTTCCCTGCTTCCTGACAACGTCTGTGACTCTAGTCCAGGGCCCACAGGAGGAGCAACGGAGCCCGGGAAGTAAGGCGGGGGTGTCAAGCAGGAAGGGTGAGCACTACACCGGCCCTTGGAAGCAATCCAGCTCAGCTGCCAGAATTGCTTCCAGATTAAAGCCAACAGTCCGCTTTACAAATGTAAACAGAGTCAGCCGCTGGGAGTCTGTTTAAAGGGGCCCGCTGCCAGCGACGTATGGGATACGTCGGTGGCAGCGAAAGGGTTAAAGCTGTAGCTTTGGATTACAGAATACCTGTTGATTCTGCCACAAATGTCCTTGTGCAGACATTTCCTGTTATAGAGTGACAACCCTAAAAGACAGTTCCTGTATCCCCACTGTTCTGCGCAGACATGTTCTACTGTTACCAACATTGGGAAACCTATCCTAAAAAATGTCGCCACAACAAAGTGTAAGGGAAAATTCTAAATTGGTGAGCTGTCATCTGAGCAAGTGGTGAGGGTAAATTATCCGATGTAGACAAGTGTTATGGTGACAACTGTCTAAATTGTAATTCCCTTCCATTCCCTGTTGTCTCTGGGACGAAGGAAAATCTCCCCAGCAGGACACGGAAAAAATAACCAGTTAGGGGTTCTGATCCTGCCTTACTCTATCCAAATTAAAAGTTTGGACATATTTGTTGTTTTGTTTTTTTAGTTTTGACAAGCTTTTATAGCTATTGTCCCTGTTGGAGCGATTTACTTTTGCCTCCTGACATGAATAGAAGGTTTACGCTAACGTACTAACAGGGACTCATAGCAATAAAAAGCTAAGGGAAATTCTAATGTTTTTCAGCTATATTGTAAACTTTGGTCACTTCTTTTAATAAAAGTTCCTTTAAACAGACACAGCAGAATAACCTGTAAACGGGTATAAAACAGGCTATTTCACAGGTCCTGTATCAAATTCAGTCTTGAGTTACATAGTTACATTGTTAGGTTGAAAAAAGAGGACACAAGTCCATCAAGTTCAATCTACAGAGAGAGGAATAAAAAAAGAAAAACTTCCAGAAAACAGAACACGATGTCCACAGTTGATCCAGAGGAAAGCAAAAAAAAAAAAAAAACCCTATAAAGCATGGTTCAATTTGCTTCAACAGGGCGAAAAATGTCCTTCCTGATCCCATAAGGCAATTGGATATTCCCTGGATCAAGAATCTGTGGAGTCGTTTTACTTATAAAATGCTAATATCTAGTAATATTCTGCGCATTTAGGAATGCACCCAGATTTTTTTAAACAGTTACCTGAGCTAGCTAGAGTCAGCCAATTTAACTAGTTGCCAATCCGTTCTTTTAAGCAGGTCAGACACATCCTGATCAAAGAGTGATGATATGGAATAACTCCCAATAGGGAAAACAATTGTTACACACACATTCTACAGTCAACCAATTATTTTTATATCATTTGGTCTAAATGGTACACTTTTTATCCAAGAGGGTGGTATGTACTCCGCTTTGCACATACAGTTAAAGAATTTGTAATGAACCCTTGCAGTGGGGCTACCCCTGCACTGCAAGGGTTAAGTGCTCGTTTTTATCCAGGTACAAAAATAATAAAGTTATACTCACTCGAACCTGTTCTTAGACTGGTCCTTCCAGCGCCTCTCCCCCTGCGCTGCAGCGTTGTAAGGATCCTGCTGTCATCATGTTCTATACATTGAAGGGAATTCATCAAATCTGGAACAGACAAAATCTAGAGCAGCTGCCCATGGCAACCAATCAGCTTCTCTCTTCCATTTTCAAATCTTAACTTAAAAAACTGAAGAGAGAAGCTGATTGGTCACCATGGGCAACTGCTCCAGATTCTGCCTGCTCCAGTTTTGATAGATTACCCCCATTGTGTAAAAAGACGCGAGGACGCTGAGGGACATACCATCACTACAGCTAGGAGGACAGAGGCTGGAGGGAGCGCTATGACACCGACTGGCTCAGCAGTTTGGGTGAGCATTACTTTTTTTTATTTTTGCCCCTAGATGAAAACAAGCATTTAACACTTGCAGTATGGGGGTAGCCCCACTGCAAAAGTTGCTAAAAAAATTGCCCTTTATTGGTGCCTTGGTTTGTACTCCCCAGCCAGGGTTGGGCTTATTTACAACCACAACAACATCCATAAAGCAAAGAGAAAAACGCTCACCTCAAAATATGTTATTTTATATAAAAATCAGCAGAGGATAAAAGCTCTGACACATTTCACACGGTATTCAACGCTTGTATTCTAGAAAAACATTTTGTAATAATGCAGTGAGCGGTCTACTCTTTGGATTATGGGTGTGTTCTGCTTTAGTTGTAAAATCGATCAGTAATGATACTAATTTTTTTTATTAGAATATAAAATTATATAAAATATTAATCATCAACAATTTTCCCACATACATTTCGTTTGAGAGCTGTGAGACAACATTTGTATGTGTTTTTTTAATTAGAAAATTTTTTAATAATTTCATTCAAAAGGAAGACAATTTGCAGATTGGCAAAAAAATTGCTAGACGCACCACATCCAATTTATTACATAGCGCCAACAGTTTGCACAGCGCTTTACAATATAAGGAAGACAGTACAATCACAATACCATAGAAAAGGATTAGAAGGACCCTGCTCATGGGAGCTTACAATCTACAAGTGGTGTCATTTTGATGAAAGTGATCTGGCGTGCTGGAAATCAACTTGACTTCATGATCAATATCAAATGTATTTTAGTTACATTGTGTAGGGCTACTTTTACTCACCTTCAGCCTGATTTATCCTGCTGAGGTATCAATTTATGCAAGAAGAGAAAAGTGAAGAGTTATTATTACATTCGATTATAAAAAGAGGAAAGGCTTTATTTACACCTTGTGATTTTTAACTCCTAATTCAGAAAGAGTAGTAGGGATGAGTGGAGTTATTGCGGCAAAACTGATTAGAGATTTGCCTCCAGCAACATTTTATCAAAGTGGAAATTCTTAATTTTGCTTCTGGAGCTGCTCTGCTTTTTATTATTATTTATATTTTGTTCTTTTTGTGGAGGATGTGTTTTGAATAGTTTTTTTCAAATTCTTTTTTTTTGTGTATTTGAATATTACTATGTCACATTATTTTATAACTTCAATCTTGTAATTTTGTGCCAATTTTGTAGATTCCTTTAACGCTGTTTTTATTTTTTTCGTTTGAAAAAAAATAATTACACTATCCAGGAATAATTCAATTTTGCATTTTCTTGTTTTTCACTGTCTGTTTTTCTTTTTCTTTCATTAGAAATAAAAAAAAAAAAAAAAAGGCTAAAATTTCAATTTTGTGTCAATTTTGTGTTTTTCTTGTTTCCTTTTTTTTTCTGTAGAAAACATTTTAAATAATGAGTATTTTTGGTACAAGAACAGGTCAAGAATAGGTAAAAGAAGCTTCTATAACCCACAAGAGTCATTTACATCCCATTGTACTCTTATAAACCACCAAAAACCACCTTCATTTTGCTTTCCCTTTTTGACTTTAATGGATTTTGCCCAAATTTTCATTTTTTTTTTATTATAGGGATATGAAAACTATAATTTGTGCTCCAATTACAATTATTTATATAGTGCCAACATATTTCGCAGCGCTGTACAATCGCTAAGAAACACTGGCAAGCATCATTGACGTACAGAAACAGTAGGTGAGGAGGACCCTGCCCAAACCAGCTTCCACCCTACTCACTCAGGGTTATTCACAAAAGGATGAAGAGTTTGGAGAAGGCAGGAGAAGTGAACAATCTAGGACAACGAACATAGCTGATATGGAAAAACTCTCCAATTCAGCTATTTTGTCCTAGATTGTTCACTTCTCCTGCCTTCTCCAAACTCTTCATCCTTTTGTGAATAACCCTGACTAAGTGACAAAGTAGTATATCGTCATTGTAAGAACCGATAGCACCACATGGTCAAGCAGTGCTCCTGGCCGGCTAGTACTGCTTCCTACCTTTCATTATAAACTGGTGTTCAATTCAAAAAAAATGGTCATTTGTAATTCTCACTTTTCATGCATTTGTATGCGTAAAAACATTGACATGAAAAGAATGTATTATGTAAAAAGGGGTTCCATGCGGAAGGAAAAAAATGTGCAAAAGGATTGAGGCTAATAACTCATCTCTGTGTCAATGAAGCCTACTATGTAATGCTTTAACAAACACACTGACACATTTTCAAAAATACAATCAGAAATAAAACATTGTTACAATTCAGATAATTACTGAACTGTCAAATGCCCCCACTGAAACTTGCAGCCACCATATAGTCCCAGCTATACACTCGGCAAATCTTTGGCAATGCTTGAAGCTTATTATTATGCTTTAGGTTGGGTTCATGCCATGATATAAAAAAATACCACATTTTTTGCTTTAAGAATATTTTTGGCTGCGTTTTTTGTGTGTGCTGTTTTTGTTACAAAGCAGATTAAAGACGTGCAATGACATGTAGCATATTTATAAGGCTGCAATGTGAATCCAGCCGTCGTCTAAAAAATGAGCACCTAGAAATGGGCGGCGGGTGTACCGCTGTCAGAATAACAGAACAGTGATTCTAGCTCAAAGGTGGGCAACCTGGGCCCTCCAGCTGCTCTGGAACTACAAGTGCCATGAGGCATTGCAAGACTCTGACAGCCAATGGCATAACTCCCATAGGCAGATGCATTAAGGGATTTGTAGTTCACCACAGCTGGGGTGCCAAGGTTGCCATCAGTGGATCACAGGTGCAATGCGATGGCTCCTGCAGACTACCAGTCCCCGTCAATACGGACTTTCAGTCAAGGGATGAGATGAGGTAGTATGAATTCCATTCAGAACCACAAGTCTCTGGGCCGTGCTGGCTCAAGGATCTGTCAAAAGGATGTGTGAATGGATGACACTGCAGTGTGGGCGGAGTTACACCAAAGTAAAAACTGACAGGGGCCTGCAGGAAGAATAACCCTTTGATTCAGGTAAGTGTGAGGGCAGGAGGCTGGGGATGTAACTTTATCAAACCCTGAATAAGAAACCCTGAATATGGTATTAAAAGTACACAGCCTTTGGCGTAGGGGGTGGCCCTTCAGCTGTCGTGGAGCTACAAATCCCATGATGCATTGCAAGATTCTTATATCCACAGACATGACTTCCAGAGGCAGATGCATCATGGGATTTGTAGTGTCACCACAGCTGGAGGGCCAGAGTTTGCCCACATTTGCTTTAGGGCTTGTTCACACCAGCACCCGTGCTACAACGCATGACTGCTGGTGTGCGTGTGCCCAGCACACTGCTGATGCATTCTATCAAGATGAGTCACACTGAGTTTTTTTGTTAGAACTTTATTGAAATGTCATAAGTGACATTCCATTAAGTTCTGTGGGCACACCAAGGTGTGATGCGGTTGTACCACGTCTCACTAGTGGGCATGATAAAAAAGTACTGCATGCCGTTACTTCTTTCAGTGCACATCATTGCAATGTGATAGTGTGAACCAGAGTTGTCCCGAGGCTGGGTGACACACGAAGTGGGTGCCGGGTGAAACTCCGCTATGATGTCAGCGCGCATGACCGAGTGCCCAACTTTTCTGAGGGGGGGCACCAAAATTCCTGTCGTTGATTTTAGCGTCACCCCTGGTGTGAACTGTGCACATTTGGAACAAAGGCAAATTTCCTTGTCTTGCGTTGGGGCTGTGTTGGAAAAGAACGCCCAGCGCATCGGGTGTGAACAGGCCCTAAATGATAAAATAATGTTTTATTCCATGTTTCCTCATATTGATAGAATTAAAAATGAAATGTGTGTTCCCCTAAGAGCAAAGACTGACAGTGTATCTCTAGGCTGAACCTTTTCGTTTTGGATGTGGTGGGGAAGGGTTAGACCAGGAGTAGGCAACCTCAGCACCCCCAGCTGTTGTGGAACTACATGTCCCATGAGGCATTGCAAGACTGACATAACTCCCAGAGGCAGAGGTATAATGGGAATTGTATGCTCAGCACAGCTGCAGTGCCAAGGTTGCCTGCCCCTGGGTTAGACCTTCTGAGTGGAATTTAACAAAACTGGAGCAGGGGGAATCGGAAGCAGTTGCCCATAGTAACTAATCAACTTCTATCTTTCATTTTCAAAACTTAACAGAACAACCTGAAGAGAGAAGCTGATTGGTTACTATGGGCTATTGTTCCAGTTTTGGTACATTTCCCTCTCTATAAAGTTTCTATTGCTGCCTGTGTCCCCATTTAGCAGTACCAGTGAAATTATTGTAACCGTGTTATTTGTGCTAGTTTGTAACATTCCATGGCACAGAATTGGCCGCAGTTTGATTTTAGAGCATCGCTGTGAGGAGAGCAGGGTTGCAGGTTACCACAAAGCTGCATCCATCCAGCCCCCTCCCTCTCCCCTCATCAGCTGCTCAGAGGGCGCGTGGCTAGCTGCCCCCTGTCCGGGATTCGGCGCCCTGCCATTGGCTGACACACACCGCCCTATTGATTCATGAAATTAGCGGCACGCTTCAGCCGAGCGGGAGCCACCAATCAGAGGGCAGGAAGCTGGAGGAGCGGAGTAGACGGCGACAAGAAGGAGCAGGTAGAGAAGAAGGGGGGTGGGGGGGGAGTAAAATGAGGGATGATAATGAGAAGAATGAGCCGGGGAGGGGGCTCGCTGCCCCGGGGTAGCTTTGATTGTTGTGCAGGGTGTATATAAGGGATTTTAGGAGGGTCGTGTGCCAGACACACAGCCACTAAACCACAAGCTGCTTCTCTGGGAGCCTGGCTGCACGACGCGTGCCAGGAGCGCACACCAAGCCCTGCCAGCTACCTTCTATCCGGAGACCGAGCAATCATCACTGCAGCAGGTATATCACTTCTCCGGTCTGTTTCCTCTCATTCCCCCTTCTATGCCCAGTCAGTGTGGGTACTAATGTTATCTCTCTGTCCTAGGATGGTGCTGGTAAAGCATGAATACAGAGAAGAGGAGGAGGAGCTGTCCTCTCCGTGCTCGCTCTCCTCCTCCCACCTGTCACCGCAGACTTGCAGCTCAGACGACGAGCGGCTCCTCACCCCGCCACAACCACAGGAGCGCCATGAGTCCGCCGACGACGCCAAGAAGCCCAAGCGCAACCGTGCCAGGAGCGGCAACAAAAGCGGCGAATTGGTGACGAAGATCAAGAAGACCCGGAGGCTGAAAGCCAACAACCGGGAGAGGAACCGCATGCACCACCTCAACTCTGCCCTAGATGAACTCAGAGAAGTGCTGCCCGCCTTCCCCGACGATGCCAAGCTCACCAAGATAGAGACCTTGCGCGTCGCCCACAACTACATCTGGGCGCTGTCAGAGACCCTGCGCATAGCTGACCAGCTGCACGGATCATGTACTGAGCCCTCCATGCTGCTCCACGATTCTCATTCATCTTCCAGCCCATCGGCTTCTTCCTGGAGCTGCACACCATCCCCATCCTCGTCCTCCTCCTGCAGCTCCCTGTCTCCTGCCAGCCCTGCCAACTCTACCTCGGACATCCTAGAATACTGGCAGCCGACTGATCACCACCATCACCTGCACCCAGCACTGAGCCAGCAGCAGCAGCATCATCACCTACTTGTGCCAGCTAACATGACTTTTCTCTGAACTCCTTCCCGTACAGACTACAAGGACACAAGTTTTATGAGTTGGGAAGATTCTTCAGAAAATCAAGCTGACTCAGACACATGCCTAGAGACAGAGGACTAAAACACAGCAGATCTAGCTTACTTTACCCAATGCCATTGTTGATATAAGTAGTACTGGATGCATGGCAGTGATGTTCCTAGTATAATCAGGGTGATGGATGGGTTTAGTTACTGTGGGGCTGATATAAGATGTACTGCTTGCATGTCACTGACATTCCCAGTACAATCATGGCGATGGATGGGTTTAGTTACTTTGGGGTTGATGCAAGAAGTACTGGAAACATGTCAGTGATATTCCCGATATGATCAGGGCATTGAATGGGTTTGATTGCTGTGGGGTGGGTACGGGATGCATGTCAGTGATATCCCCAGTACAATCAGGTACATTAATGGGTTTCGTTGCTGTGGTGCTGATATAAGTACTGGAAACATGTCAGTGATATTCCCAATATAATCAGGGCATTGAATGGGTTTGATTGCTGTGGGGTGGGTACTGGATGCATACCAGTGATATCCCCAGTACAATCAGGGAGATGAATGGGTTTAGTTGCTGTGGGGCTGATATAAGTACTGGAAACATGTCAGTGATATTCCCAATATAATCAGGGCATTGAATGGGTTTGATTGCTGTGGGGTGGGTACTGGATGCATGTCAGTGATATCCCCAGTACAATCAGGGAGATGAATAGGTTTAGTTGCTGTGGGACTGATATAAGAAGTACTGGAAACATGTCAGTGATATTTCCAGTACAATCAGGGCAATGAATGGGTTTGATTGCTGTGGGGCTGATATAAGATGTACTGTATGCATGTCACTGATATCCCCAGAACAATCAGGGCAATGAATAGGGTTTAGTTGCAGTGGGGCTGATATAAGAAATACTGGAAGCATGTCACTGACATCCCCAGTATAATCAGGACAATGGATGGGGTAGATTGCTGTGGGGCTGATATAAGACGTACTGGTTGCATGTCACTGATATCCCTATAATCAGAACAATTAATGATATGCTGTGGGTGTACTTAAGAAAGTCCAAGCCAGATGACAGAATTTGTAATCAGTGATAGAAATCAAGGCTAGAGAATATTGTCAAGGAAAGGGAAGTAGGTGAAAAACAAACACCCCTGTGTTTCTAATATGTGAGAGCCAGGCAGCCAATCATCAGCAGGAAGCCATGTGGAGATGTCAGTGGTGTTAGAATTTGTCTTCACCCCACTTATGTGTACTGATCAGGCATCTGTTTTCTTTCCCACTCATTGTTGATTGGTGTGGGAATTTCACCTGCCAAGCCAAACTTTTTCTGTGACGTGCACTTGGTTCACTCGGCCAGATTTTGTCACAATACCTTTTTGTTTTGTCAGTCTCTGTAACCAATTCCATCTGTCCTTATGATTTATTTGGAATAAAAAAAAAAAAATGTTCGCCAGAGGGCCAGGTTAGAAGTCATTGTATAATTTGTAGGCTTTTGTGTCCTCTGAATGGAAGCGTGAAAATTTAGGCAGAACTCGCTATCAAAAGCAGAAAATGTGAAGAAAAGGGAAAAATAAAAAGGGAGGTTTCCTTCATACATTATTTATCTTAGCTTTCAGAGGATGAGAAGCCACCATTGTTTCAGGAGATTAAACAGAATCAACAGACCAGGAGCATCACTGTGACCCGATACGTGTTCACGTTTATTTATTACAGATGACAATTTCGCGGAGTATATGTATTTTTTTTTGTATATTTGAAAGAGTTTATTTTAGAATGTATTTACAGCAAGATATGA
>NW_017306304.1:695080-711166 GCF_000935625.1 Nanorana parkeri
ATAAAGCAAATGTATTTAAAAACCATTCATTTACATCTTGTTATCAGGATGGCAAAACTCATCATATTAGTATTGCAACCGACCAGTTACTCTTTATAAGTTCATGATTTGAAATACTCTTCTTTAATTTGACACTTTAGTTGACAATGTAGTTTGAACAATTGACCGTGTTAAGTGTACTGTGTACAATCAAACTATATTTTCCTATTTGCAAAAGTTAAAAAAATCTGCTTCTAAATAAGTCTTATTTTTTTTAAATACATACTTAAAATAATAATTGCATGTTAGCACATTTGGTTTACAATCTTTTCATTACTGAAGTAGTTCTTTTTGATTACTTGTTACATTGTTGATACATTTCAGACACTTTGTCAACTCAATATATGGCCATACATGTTTGTACTGAAACAGCCTACTGCTTCTAAAACAGCCGACTCCATATGCAGTGAAAGTCATTACAACACAGTAAACGAGCATACATTTTTATAACATAAGTGTGGTGCTGCACTAGTGTGTTACACATTAAGTTATATTTTTAAGCAAAGTATTTGTATGGTATCCAAGCATAGTTCTGGTATCATGATGTTCAACTAAAATGTGAACAAAAGTTGGAAACATGACATTTTAGCATTTTTATTTATTAATAATAATAATAGGGATGTCCACATACCAGTTCAGATACCAGTGCCGATACTTGGCATTTTCACAAGAACTACCAGGGTTGTAGTGGTCGCAGCTGGGACCTGGCCCTGGCACTCCACCACTGTCCTGAAATCATTATGACAATAAATAAAAATGTTCCAGTACTTGTGTCTGTAAATACTTGGGCAAGTATCAGTACTTGTACTTGGAAAACTGGTATCTGTGCATCCCTTATATATATTTATAAAAACAAAATCATACATTAAAACAGAGATGTACGAATCCCAGGAGCTCCGTGTGCTCCTTACAAATGACAGCGGCCTCCAACCTTTAGAATTTTTCTCTAGTCTAGTCTTGGAGCTGGAAAAGTATCTGCACTTGTACTTATACTTGTAATAAGTACGGTACTTGGTATCGGTGCATCCCTAAAATAATAATTTATTTAATAAAAACACATTCAATGGAGCTCTACAGAGAACATGAATTCATTTAGTTTGTCCCATTCCTCAGTGGAATTTACATTCAAATGTTTTCCCCTAATTATTCAAGCAGCACATTTTCTTCATGTGTCATTTCCTGCATAATTGCAGGTATCCGGGATTCTGCTCTTATTTACTAGATTATATCTATTTTCATGTGTCAGTTCAAATTGGTACTTGTTTGTATTTGCAGTTATGCTATTAAGCCCTATGACATTACCCTGAAAAGGTTCTTAATCCATAAGTATTAATTGATAGGTGTAGACCCAATTCAAATTCACTTTGTTGACTGTAGGCCAGTACAAGATGGGGTTTTTTTGGTTGCCATGGGTTCTTACACTTAACAACCAACTGTTGGTTGGGTAAGGTCAACAGTAAGAAATTATTATTATCATTATAATACCGGATTTGTATAGTGCCAACAGTTTGCATGCACTTTACAATAGAAGTTAGAGAATACAGCTACAATACAAATCAAGACAAGATATTAAAGAGGGCCCGGCCTGTGAGAGCATCAATCTAGAAATTGTAATGTGGAGACCACCAAGCCTAGAGGGGTGTAAAAGGCACATGTTATCCTGGAAGAAAGTTCAGTTCTGGCAGATGTTAAAAAAAACTAATCCTAAATCAGCCCTCACATCTATGTTTGCAATTTTGCAAAAAAATACAAAACCTAACAGGTTCATTAGACACCAATGAGGACTGAACCGCGGTGAGGATGCTTACAGTGCAGTAGCCCACACCAAGCAATTTGATTTGAATTTAGCTGAAGACAGATCAGAGAAGAACAATTCTTATTGGTTACTAAGGGGTTCTGTATAGTTCACCTTGCCTCAGTGTATGGCGGATCAGTATCTTTAGAACCGCTTTCTGTGCTCTCTTCTTTTGGTGCGGCAGTGCCCCTTCTGATCCACCATTGAGGTGAGGCTTGAAATCACTTCATTCAAGTCTCTCCTCCATGACAGATTAGAAGGGGCAGTGCTGGGAAAACAAAGCAGCACTGGAGAATGATTTGAAGCCTCACCTCTGCGGTAGATCAGGAGGGGCGTTACCATGACAAAAGAAGAGAGCTCAGAAGTGTGGGGTGTGTGGATGGAGAACTTCTCCCGGGAGGGGGGGCAACTCTGAGTCTTTTCCCCGGGTGACTGAATGTCTAGCTTCGCCTCTGGCTTTCAGAATACCCCAACAGAGCCACTCTGGCTCATTGGCTGCCGCCTCTGTTTGAACAAAAATGTTCCAACCGACTCCTTCAATCAGCTGATCAAGGGATGCCGGCCGAAAGGGTGCTAACAGCGGCTCTCACTATGCGAAATTCGCACAGTGTATGGCCACCTGTAGTCTTCTTGCAAAAAGAATTGATAGCTGGGATGGATCTTCCAGCTGAAAAATATTGTGTTTACCCCCAATAAGACCAATGCCAAGGGCATAATGCTGCTCCCCTCCCTCTTCTTAGGCCCAAACACACATTCAACCAATCCAAAGGAGCATGTTTGTGTGAAGATCTTTAATCAGTGGTTAAATAGTGCAAGCACATCCAGCTCCTATATAATATTTATAAATTGGACAAGGCACTGAAATCTGAATATGTAAGAAAGCATAAGTACTTGTTCACATAAAATGCAGACCAGATCTGCATGAGTTTCTGCACATGCAGTGCAGTGTGTCTTGCCACGTTTTTCATTTCCAAAATATTTTATTGGTTTTACATAGCGTTACTGAGATAACAATAATCACGTTGTAAAGAACATAAACAAAGTATAATCGCAGAACAGAACCAGAGTATTGAGTGTATAATAGCTTATATAATTGTCATAGATAATTGCCTTGCTTCCCTGCGAGGAGGCATTTTGTATGTCTTGCCACGTTTTTGAGGCATTCCGGGTCGGTTCTTTTTTTTTTAGCCTAAAATGGGATTTCAGTGCGTTCCAGGGTGTTTGCATGTGTTTTTGATGCGTTTGCATGAGTTTTGGTGTGTTCCAGAGCAGAAAAAATAGGGCATGCTGCAGTTTTTCCACATACTCTAGAACTGAACGCTGTGGTGTGAACTAGAGCCCAAAATACCATTGGAATACATTGGATGCAGTTTTGATGCGTTCTGTAATTGCTCTGCTCTGCATCTGCTCTGCACTTGGTATGAACTAGCCCTAAGGAAGTTTCTTTAATAACAGTGATAGTAGATATTTAAATAAAGTGGACCTAGCATCCAATATACAGTATGTTCTAGGGCCAGCTTAGATAGAAGACAATCTACCAGCATATCTTTGGATTGTGGGAGGAAACCCTTAAGGTGGCCATACACTTTACAACCATCACAAGACCTCAGTCTTGCGATGGTTGTAAAGTAATTAAAAAAACGTACGATCTGCCCATCTTGGACAGGCAGATCGTACTTGCGATCATTGCAAGCCCGCCTCCCTGAGGGCGGGCTTCCGATGACTGCAATGCTGAACGGGCGGTGTGCGCGTTTGGCATTTGTCTCCCGAGCACCGTTCAAACCAGCAGAAAATCGTACGATTTTCGGCTGGTTTTCTAGCATGCTCCTTAGACAAAAGACATGCGACCGTACAGTAGAAACGGTCGCACGTCTTCATTCACACTGCACGATTCTCGTACGATCGCGATTTCTCGCAATTCTCGTACGAGAATCGTGCAGTGTATGGGCACCTTTACAAACAAAGAGAGAACTTGCAGACTCCATGTAGATAGTGTCCAGACCAGAATTTGAACTGAGGTCCCGGTGCTGAAAGGAAGTGCTAACCACTAAACCAACAAAATGTTTTCAGAATGGTCCACTTTAACATAAACTATCAAATACATTCAGCAACTTTGTAGTTATACAGGCTACAAAAGTAGCATCATGTTCCTACAACAGTCTGTATTTTGGGTTTTTCACATAGCTA
Organism: Nanorana parkeri; assembly: GCF_000935625.1. Lineage (NCBI taxonomy): Eukaryota > Metazoa > Chordata > Amphibia > Anura > Dicroglossidae > Nanorana > Nanorana parkeri. Next base: position 699,102 of record NW_017306304.1, read on the forward strand.
GCTAAATTGCATTACGGAGATACTAATATTCCACCTACAGTATGTGTGGTTGCTGCAGAGAAAGTACTGACTGGCAAACACATTTGGGAACCACTGGCTTTAAGGATTAGGTTAACCCAATACTAACTTCATCAAGTTGTGATATCATTAATAGTAATGGGATATTGTTTTTATTATATCAGAATATTTATTTATGTTATATCAGTCAACGGACAGACCCAGAGACTTTAAAAAAAAGTTGTCCTGTGACTGAACCCAGAGTCCACTTAAAAATGCCTAATTAGTTTCTCTGGGTTTACCCTTTAATATTGACCATTGTGTTTGATTCCATTGCTTATACTCCACATTAAGTTAAAAAGAAATGGAATTTTATGACAGGTGTTGAACAGTTGTATTTTAACATTTTATGTGTGCTCTCTCACTTGAGTCCTTTGGGGAGCTCTTTTATCATGTGCTTCAGCATCTATGTATAATTTATACATTTTTTATACATGATACATGAAATAAAAGAAACTCCTAGTTTAAACGTAATTTATTCATGTAAAATGGGAGCGATTTGTCCCTGAAGTCATGTAAAAGGCTCTCCGCATGGAGAATTAGAATGCCAAATAAAGATGCAAATACACATAAAGCTTAAATATGTCTAATTAGCCGCAGGCATTCCTGTATGGGAAAGCACATGTGTTATGAGCTACCTGCTTCCTACTGAGCTTCCTTTAAACACTTGTCAGTCCTCAGGCTTGTGAATATTGATTGTCTACAGGCAATGCCCTGCTTGACAGGCTCCAAACCCCTGGCACAACCCAAGCACAAAGCCATTAAATCCTCTATGAATAAACACCCCTCCCACAGCAATTAAAGGCTGCAGAACACAGTGATATCATATACTGAGCTCCATTGCCAGTAATTGGGGTAATGCTCCAAAGGGCAAAAAAGTTGTGCTTCTTTTCAATGTGATCACAATTATAAAAGTTCAATAAAGAGTGAACGCATTTAACCAGTAATAAGCAGGGTGCTGCCTGAGCGAAAGATGTTATTCACATTACCCGTGTGCAAGTGTGCTAAAAACTCTGCTTCTCTTTAATGACCTGTTTCCAATTGTGTGTCATTAATACGCGTATAAATGCCTGTGAATTGTACTAGTTTAGACCGGAGATAAGTGATTGTGTCCATGGATGGCCCTTGGCATAAAATGTTTTCTAGATCTTATATCATTACCAATTGTGTCACTAGCCTATGGTGATAAAAGTGCATGCTTCCTTTTTTAATAGGGAAGAGCCGTGTGTCCAGGTTTGTCCATTCGGAATAGAAAGAAATGAACATTTCTTTTATATGCCACAAGCGTCAAGGGGAGCAATCAACTACTAAAAGTGCTGCAGGTAAAATGGACTATTTCACCTTTATCTTATGTGTGGACACAAATAAGGTTTATTATTTTGTTTGCTATCAATAACACATAACCTGTTGGACTTTTAAGGAGAGTTAGAAAATGAGTGCAAACACTAGAGAAAATGGCATTATACAGTGGTACTTCGGTTCCCAAACTTAATTCGTTCCACTATTCTGGTCGCGAACCGAATTGTTCGCGAACAGAAGCGTTCGTGAACCGAGGTACCACTGTATTTTCTTTGTCATAGTTTTTATAATGGAGTTCTGTTCTAGCTCTAATACAGATTTATTTTCATCTTTGTTCCTGTATCATGTGTAGACTACAGACTGATGGATCTAGACACCTTTGATTCATCATGCAAGCTTGTTTAGATGATCACTTTATCTCCACCAGGTTGGACTCTGCCCATACACTGCACATTTTCCATCTGACCATAGAAAATCAGCAGAAAATCTACAGGTGTATTGCCAGCTTTATTTGTTAGCAATCAAATACACCAAAGTTCTCAAGCAAGACTGATTGCAGCCAAACTCAAAAGGGAAATGCACACTGTTAGATCTTTCAACATTTTATAACAATATTTTTAAAGAACTCCGGGCATAAATATTCTTTACCCTTGCAATGGGACTACCACCGCATTGCAAGGGTTAAGTGCTCATTTGTGTCCAGGGATGAAAATAACAAAGATATACTCACCTGAACCTCTGAGCCAGCCGACTCTTAAGGTGCCCATACACTGCACGATTCTCGTACGAGAATCGCGGGAAATCCCGCGATCGTACGAGAATCGTGCAATGTATGGAAGGCATTCGACCGTTTCTACTGTACGGTCGCACGTCTTCCATCGAACCAGCATGTTTGAAAACCCGCCGGGAATCGTACGATTCTCGGCGAGTTGGTGGCCTGCTAGTTCGATAACTGCCGAACGGGCCGGTGTGCGCACGCGCACACTGCCCGTTTGCAGTCAGCGTAAGCCCGCCCCTCATTACAGTCATCGCAAACCCGCCCCTCAGGGGGCGTGGCTTGCGATGATCGAGAGTGCGATCTGCCCGTCCAAGATGGGCAGATCGTACGTTTTTTTAATCCCTTTACAACCATCGCAAGACTAAGCTCTTGCGATGGTTGTACAGTGTATGGCCACCTTTAGACTGGTCCCTTCAGCCTCGCCCCCCCTCCGATCCAGCGGTCTAAGGTACAATGTATAGAACAAGATGATGCCACAACATTCCATGGCTGGAGTGGAGGTGGAGACAAGCTCCAGGGACCTGTCTAACAGCCAGCTGTGAGGTTCAGGTGAGTATATCTTTTTTATTTTTGTTCCTAGATGAAAAGAGCACTTAACCCTTGCAGTGTGGGGGTAGCCCCCCTCCAGGGGTTAAGAATATGTATGCCCTGAATTCTTCTTTAAGGTAGAACTCTGAACAAAACTTTTATTAACCCTTTCAGAGTGGCAACACTCCCACTGCAAGCGTTAACTGCTCGGTTTTTGTCTAGGTGCTAAAAAAAAAAAGTTATACTCGATTGAATCGTGGTGTCGGCTTGCTCTTAGACTGATCCTACCAGCCTCTCTCCCTCTGCTGCAGTGGTCTAAGGTCCTGTAAATCATCACATTCTATACACTCTGTATAGACATGAGGGCATTGAGGAACATTCCAATGCTGCAGCGAAGAAGAAGAGAGGCTTCAGAGACTGGAGAAGCAGCGGGCGGCTCAGCTGTTAGAGTGAGTATAGTTTTTTTTAGCACCTAGAAAAGGTGCTAAAAACTTGCACCTGCAAATGTTCTTCTTTGGTCTTAAAGTGGTTGTATAAAATAAATTTCATGGTCAGCAGAATAAAAATAATAATCATCTCATTTCAATTCATCAAAAGTAAAAGGAACAAAAGTCAATACAAAAATATATGCAGATACCATTTCAAAATACATAAAGTAAATGCAGAGAAATATTGTATAAAAATCATTATGCTCGCAGATTTTGTTTGTTCTTTCTGGCATTGGTTGAGTAGTCCAGAACAACGAAATGTATAAAATCCTCAGGATTCTTGGTATCCTTGTAAAACCTTGGCCAGAGCTCATCAAAGTCTCCCTATAAATATACATCTCTCTGGACTATATCTATGTATTAATGCTCAATGCTGTTCTAGAACTACATGCTGATAGATGAGAGGAGAGAGAGGATGCACTGCATAGAATTATTGGCAATACTGCACAGTGACCCTCTGTAGCCTGCTGCATTGGACTGCAAGGTATAATGGGAGTGTATATTTTTTATTATTATTATTATACAGGATTTATATAGCGCCAACAGTTTGCACAGCGCTTTACAATATAAGGAAGACATTACAATTCAAGACAAGAGTAAGGGGGTCTCTTCAAAGCTGTGTTTACTTTTTAACTATAGCATTGTGCCATAGCATCGCAGACGACATTATCAGTTGTTCTACTAGTCTGGTCTAACACCTGATGGTATGTTTATAAATTACTTTATTTGGGGCCAAAAGGCATCTATTTAAAAGTTAAAAAGAGTGTGGAAACTTTTGTGAGAGGGGTAGCTGAAGTGTAAACAAAACCAAGATTTTTTTGGAACATATGCAGATGTTTGCTAAGAGAATTTTCAACGAATACCTACTTCTGTACACTAGTTAGATTACGTTAATATTTACAATTATGTGACGCTTCTGTCAGGCTAGTAGAGGCAGACAGTGGAAACAAACACACCATTATAAGAAACAATTTCTCCTGTACGTTAAATAGAAAATATCATATATCCAAAACTGTATCTTTTTCTATTTCATTTCTTGTTTTGTGTTTCTTATGGAGTGTGAACTATACTTATATTTTTATATTCATCACTAAACCACTAATTTGTTTTAAATTGTGAATAAGAAAACATTCAATTAAGTAATTGACAAATTTGTTATTAAAATGTCATGGCTGAGCATTATGGAGGAGTTGGGTCTCTCTCTTTCCCCTTTGTCACAGCTACTCCCATATGACTTGTAAAGAGGGAATGTTGAGCACAGCATTAGGAAATAAGAATGAGCTCAGTCACGAGAGTCCTTGTCCTGGCACACGAGTGCTCTGTGTGTAGCCTATGGTCTAGTTCCCAGCCACATGCAGGCTCCCCAGAGACAAACACTCATGCCTTTTAATTATTCTATGCTAACCCTCCTGCTTCCACATACACACAGAGCAAGACAGCTACTGGGGTCTCCTTGACAATACCAAATATACGGTAATATGTTTGCTAGAAGGCCTGTTCCCAACAAATAAATCATTTTACTAATTCAAGCTATAAAGAATTTGTTTTAATGATCAGTTATATCTGGAATTGTTTGCATACATCTTACTCAGTCATTGAGCTATTACATTTCTCAACCAATATAATATAGCTTCTAAATACAACACCTACTGTATACATTATACAACAGTTTACATAACGTTGCCATTCTGTAAGTGAGGTTACAAGCCTTGTTATTTTATATACAGCAAATACAGTGACGGAACAATCACCACTGGCCAGGACATCCCCCTGATGCCATGCGGGCCGCCTGGGTCGCTATGGCATCTCAGGCTGCTGGCTGTCACTGGCGGCTGTGAGGAGGAACGCACCGCTATTCACATCACTGACAACCTGTCAGGGATGTGTGCAGCGGCACGTTCCTCCTCAAAGCCGCTGCTGAGTCGTGACAACCAGCAGCTTCGGGGGAGGTGGCTGGGCCGCGATGGCAGCGATGGAGGAGGCGAGGCCCAGTGACGGAGGAGACGGGGCCCACCAGCAGAGCCCACTCAGGCGGGGCCCACCTGAGACCCTGCTGAGCTCACCATAGAGAGTCTATGGTGGGCTCTGCGGTGTCACCCTCAGGTGGGCTGTTTGGTTTATCAGGTGGGCGTAACTAGAAATCACAGGGCCCCATACAAAGTTTTTCTATGGGGCCTTGTGATTTCTAGTTACGCCCCTGAGCAAATACATTTCAGTAGTCATTTCATCTAGTCATGAAATGCATATTTTCTGTATTAAACATAGATAAAAAAGTGGTTAAATGTAGCCTACAAGGATAGCAAATCCATTACTGACTTGTTTTTATAGTTGCAAGCTCCAGGACTGTCCTACTGATCCTTGCTTCACTACTTTACGAGTCACTGACCTGGAAGAAGCAAAAAAAGACAGCAGTTTAGACTTTTCTTATTTTACTATCTGTACACTTCTTCCAGGTCATTGCCTCTCCACCAGAGAGTGAAGCCAGGATCAGGATGACAGAGCCTGCACCTTTCAAAGCAAGTCAACAATTTTTCACTTTTGACAAATATTGTTAAGCAGGACAGAGAAATAATCACATGTGTAAATCTGTTATTTGAGTGCTTGGCAATGTAGGAAACTATGTTTGTGTCTACTTTTGTTTCTGTGTGAATGTTCCATCACAAGTCCTGCCAGGCAGTTGGTTAAATCTTCAATCTCTTAAAGAGCTCTGAAAGTTAAAGTGACACTAAACTCAGGAGTTAAATCCTAAAAATGTATTCAAGTATCCTAACTATTATTTGTGTATCACTCGGCTGTATATCCTCAAATCATCTTTGAATTGGTGCTGACATTGTCCTTCCTTCTGGAGGGTGGCTACTTTTGTTCCTCATGGTTCCTGTGTATGTTGTAAAGTGACCACCTCTCCAAGCTCACTCCAGTGATGGAATACAATCTCAATACAAACTAGTAAACTAAAAATGAGATTGTAGCCCATAACTGGAGCAAAACTGGGTGGTGGCTACTTTACAACACACACACGGTCCATGGGGAACAAAAGTAGGTGCACCTTCCAGAAGGAAGGACAGTGTCAGTACCAATTCAGAGATGATTTGAGGATCTACAGCCGAGTGATACACAAATAAGATACATTTTTATTAATAGTTAAGGTACTTGAATCCATTTTGAAGATTTAACTCCTGAATTTAGTGTCACTTTAAGCAGGCCATAGACTCAGCTTTGAACAAGAAAACTGACACAACCAGTATTGTTGGATACCAGTGTCTCTGGAACTTTTCTAGAGAGCAGAGATTGAACACATTGCCCACCGGAAGGCTAAGTATAAAACTAATTTAAAAGCTAAGTATAAAACTTATGTATGCAGGGTGCTGCTAATTTATTTTTTCTTGTGGCAACAGTGTCATTTTATAGTTTCCCAAATGCTATCTTTAATCTTGCAAGTGTAAGCAAATGTGTTAGTACACAATACATTAAATGGAATTGATCAGCTTCTCTCTTTCATTGTCAAATCTTAACTGAACAAACTGAAGAAAGCAGCTAATTGCTACCTGCTGGCAGGTGTACAAAAACTCAGTACAACATAAATGTCTGTCAATGTTTGAGAAATACATAGGGCGTTTGGTAAGGTATGATCACACTGAAGATACAAAACGCCTGTGTGAACTAGCACTTGGGGCTTCTCTAGCAAGATGAAACATTTTTAAGGAGTAATAATACGGTTCATTAAATGTGAAGTGCAAGGTTTTTATTAATTAAATAATTAACTGCAAAGAGCAGTAAGCTACAGCAGCCAGCTCTGTGTTAACTAAAACTGCATGAATTCAGGTCCAGAGATTATTTCTCTGTGGATTACTGCACTTGGCACCTAATCAAAACACTTCCATATTAAAGAGACACCCCAAATAGAGTAAACAAACCATTTATAATGAAAAAAGATGGTTACAAATACTATTATACAGTAATGACGACATTGCTTTCCTGCCTTACAACATCAAATTTACGAGATAGCTATACATTAATTGGCATTCAAAGTGAGATCATGAGGAGTACTTTATGTAAAATATGTCTAGTCATTGCCTTTTAAAAATGAGTATATAGTCAGTTAAATACAGTATATACTCTCCATCCCATTTTGCACTACTTCTACGACATTTCACTGTGAAATTTTACGTTACACTGTCATACCTGTATAACTTATTTTTGTAAATAACATTGAAGCAAAGATGGCAACTTTAAAACAAACACTTTGCCACAAAAGATTTTTTTGATGGTGAAGGCAAAATGGATGTTCTTGCTGGCCTTGTGGCAGCATTCAAATGAATGTAGAGCCTGGTTCTTTTATCCGTTTTCTCTTTTTCTCTCAGTCTTTAAGCCACCAGCACCTGGAAATAATTCTGAGGTATAAAATCCACTTTCCCCTAGTGAATGCATTAATTAAATAAAATCCTTAGACCATGAATCTTTTAAGTGTGGTGGGACCTTCTGAGCGTGAAGCACAGCTAGCAAAACACTGACTAATAAAATAAAATGTGTGAAAATAGAATTAGTGAAATTAGGTTAGGCTAATAAATTGTGAGGGGCTCTTCTTTTTTTTTCCACCAGCCTAGGGCTAGAAGTGCTAGCTTGCCTGATCTATTGTTTCCTATCTAAGCAGGGGGTTTATTGTGTGATAAATAATTCCTTTAAAAAAGTGAGTATTTGCATAATCAGTTCTTTGAAGTGTCCAACATTCTGAGGATTGGTCCCCAGATCTGCATTGGGCCTGGAGTAACAAAAAGACTCCAATCTTTCACTGCACTGACAGTGTGTGGCAGCTTGTCATAAACAGCTTCACCCTTCCTCTTTTTTCCGATCCCCCTTAATGACTAAACTTTAGGAATGTCACAAAATAGGGCTTGTGTTTTTTCTTCAAGTCAGGCGTGATGGATCTGATTGTCCTTCTTCTCAACCTTTTTCCAGGGCCTGTTGTGAACACTGTCCTGGGTGTACGGCAATAGCTTAAGCAGCAGCTTCCATCGTTATATACACCCAAAGGCTAAGAACAACTAGTTGGTGATCCCCCTACAGAGAAGACTGCAGCAGTCCATGGATCAAGTCAGATGTAGGCATTAGTCTTTATGCTTAAACAGGACTAACATGTGAGCAGTACGTAAGAAATACAAAACTATCCAACAAGGTACCTTCTGCTGCCAGTATGCTTATTTATTAGCTTAGAGTACCCTAGGCAAAATACAACATTTAGGTATAACAGAGCAAAATGAACAGCTATTCAACGGTATCTGTTTGTTTTTTTTGCTATCTTGGTGAATGTTTGGGAAAAAATGTGTTCCATTATGTTCGGGGCAGCAGAAGCTATAACTGTAACTTGCAACCTTCTGCTCCTAGTCATTATGGGTTGACACGGCAAGTGCATATAACTTGACATCATGTAAATTTCTGGTATTACAGTTCTTCTTAACAGGGAAAATCCACTTAATACTATGTTTTACTGTACAGGTTGTTTACCAAAAGGAAACAGTAAAAGGATGCATTGGGGGGAATTGATCAAATCCGTGAAAGAAGTACCATTATCCATGCCATCCAGGCTTAAGAATAATAATATGAAAAAACATACAAATGTAAATGGTATTATAACACAAACCTACTGATAATGCATGATAGTTTTTCTAGTCTTTAGGTGTATGAAATCCTCTCCCCTTATAGTGAAACACTGTACCATCAAGTCATGTATATCCAAGTGTAAAAAAGTCTTTATTAAATCACAGAAAATCAGAACCTGATTCCTGTATGGTGAAACCCTTTATACCGTTATAGGAGGTGGGGGAAATCTCCCTAAGAAATTCCTGACTATTAGTACAATCTCAGCAATGGTTCCTACCTTTTGCCACTCTGTCCAAAACCTCTGCTGGATGTACACTTTATACTGTATACCCAAAATTAAAGAATGAAAAAAATTATTAGAAAAAGGCAAAAAAAAGGGCAGAAAAAATAATGCATGATCAAATTCTTGATAAAGTGCCAGCAGAACAAAATAACTGTCAACTGTCCACCTGCCCCCCTGTTCCTAACCTGTTCCTGACTCCAGCTACTGTCATTATAAAGGTGGCCATACACCTAACAATTATCGTTTGATTTTTTTTATCCCATCGTTGAACTGTCATCCGTGTTCCGCTGGAATACCCCATCATGCACAGACCAATGTGTATTGCGATTATCATTCGTTAGCAACACTAACTGACCGAATTTAATCGAACAACAGAATGGACTTTTGTTTGCGCATGTGCAGTGTTCACAGTGAGATTTTTTTCGTATGAAAACACCACTAATCCATCTATTTTCGTACGATTAAAACATTTTTTTCCAGCCTGACCGATCAAGGAAATTTGGCAAGTTGCACAGTAATTGTGATCGTTCACTTCCCATCAACGGGCCGATTATCGTACGAAAACCCGATCTAGTTTGATTTCCGAACGATAATCGCAAGGTGTACGAGCACCTTTACACTGTGGATTGTATGAAATGAGTGACTTATTATTTTGGATTGTAAGAGGAGTAAAATAAAGATGTGGATATGTTAATGTGCAAAGAAGTGTGCGCCCGGTTATGTGCTTGTGGAATCATCAAAGTATATTGAGTGTCAACTAAGAAGGGGAGCACTATGCATGCTAAGAAGAAACAGAGGGGCTGCAAACTTGAGAGAATGGCACAGGAAGCTCAAAGGGCCAAGCTGGGGAGGAAGCACGATGTGCCCACGCATATAACTGCCAGATGATACGACTCCACTTTTTCATCATGTCTTAGTAAGACACTTTCAACTTGAAGTCCAGAGAACTAAGCACTATTCCCGCTTGTAATTATTGCTGCACTTCACATGCTGATTAAGTGCTTACTTCTTTGAAAGTCAGTGAAGGAAAATTTACATGTGATACTGAGAGATAATTATATCCAGCACTGAACCCATATCAATACATTCACTTAATGAAGTGTGTTCAGGTTTAAAATAAAGTAGCCCTGTATAGATCAGCAAATACAGCTGCAAATTAAGAAGCAACTGCATTTCATTTACTAAGCCACCCAGAGCTGACCATGCCCTTACATGATGGGTTTTCTTGTTTTGTTTCTTTTTGGTTTTAAAAATTAAAAAAATGAGCTCCCCTCTTATACCTAAAAGGAAAATAATTCCAAGTCTGCAGGTAACTCAAAGGATGAGTACACAACACGGGGAACCGCACATCCACCACTGGATAACTCTTCCAGGCAGTCCAGTAATTCCTCACTTACACAGAGAATATCAAATTAATTCCAATAATTCCAATGGAGAAGCCATTTACCATTGGGATGCATGACAGATGGCCTCTTCATAGGAATGAATGGAATTTCCTGTGCATGTGCAGGAGGAACAAACCTGATGGAAGACGCTGCACCAGCAGTCGGGCCACACAGCAGGAAACCTTACAGAAGCATGGACGAGTCTACAAGACTTTGGGTGGGTGCTGTGTGGGAAGGAAGGGAATTAAAGGATAATTGTATGTAAATACAGTTATCCCTAAAAGCACGACTTCAACCATAACTTTTTTTTTTTTTTTTAGTCACTGTAAAATCGTTAGAACCACTGTCAGGTTTTTTTTGCTGTTTCCATAACCATTAGGGAGATTTTCCCTCACTCCCTGTGTGATCATTGAGATAGAAAAGAGCATTCCAGTGGGAACACAGTAATAAAACATGTTTTAAAGTACAATAAGAAAATGTGAATAATTATGTCAGGTTCTTATTGCTGTCCTCTTTGGAGGGATTTCCTCACTTCCTCTTTGGTTATAAGGACAGGAAGTAAGGTGCAATCTCCCCAACACAGATGCCAATAAAAAAACTGACAAGAGGTACTAGCTTTTTTCCACCGTATCCAAAACCAAAAGATATATTTTGGCTGGATTTAGGTTGAACTTGATGGACTTGTGTCTTTTTTCATGTAACTATGGATTTGGGTTTTAATACCTAACATATGCCTTATGCAAGCGATGAAAGGGGGGAGCCCTCAAAAAGCATTTTCCCCACCGGCACCACCCTACCTTTGTATGTTGTCACAATGTGTTCTGTTGAATAAATGAAGCCTGAGAGCATTGCTACTAGAGCTCTGAAATCTCTGCAGTTCCTATACTGATGCTACTATAAAAAATATTGGTTTTTCCCATCCAGTTTACAGTTTGCCAGACAACTGAGCAAGGTTTGTGACCTGACATTTTTTTTGTTTTGCTGCAGTTAAGCAATACGTCCTTGTCACCTCCTGCCCTTAGAACTTGATTGGACAGTAAATCAGAAGCAGCAACAGCTGACCCACAAGCTCACTACTCCTATCAGCACATTCCTTGTCGGCACAAGTGCATACAGCACGTGTGATCAGCTCCTAGTTCCACCCCTTCCTCTCCCAGTCCCAGTGTTTTTTATATAAGCACTTTCAAGCAGCTAATACCAAGTCAAATACAGGTGCTGACGCTAGCTGAAAATAATCTTGGAATGTTAAAACCCAGACCTAGCTGCAATTAATGCATGCAATGTAATTCAAAGCTGCTTGCAAGATGGCGATTTTTATTATGTGCACACCCTTGGCATTTGACTATAAAAGCTAGGTTGAGAGATTTCTTCTAGCGCTTAAAGTCTCTGTCCCAAGCCTTCAGCTCAGCAGACAAGTGTTAAAACATATATAGGAACTTGTCAAAAGGTTTGTAACTATCTCCTTCCAGGCATAAGATTTAGGGCTGAAACCAACTATTCGATTAATTGATAATGAGAATCATTGTCAATGATTCTCATTATGGATTAGTTGGTCTGGGTTCCCTAGTTCTGTCCATGCTGGGAACTGACATTTCATCAGGTCTGTGTACCTGCCAATTACCACTGGGAGACAGACCCCTGCAGCTGGC
>NW_017306304.1:711181-741390 GCF_000935625.1 Nanorana parkeri
GCCGGCGCCCAGTGGGGAGGAGAAAGCTGTGAGGTGTCAGGAGAAGAGCTGTGGGACGATCAGAAAATACGTGAAATATTTAATGTTTGTACCCTGTAATATTCAAACATCGCAGTACTGATCACTATGATGTTTGTCAATAATTGAGGACACAGTATTGTGATACTGTGTCCACAATTATGAGTTAACAGGAAGTGCTCTACATCACTTCTTGTTCATCCATGATTCTGAACATAGTATCTGTTTACTATCTCCTCGATTTATGAATGAACAGGAAGCCTCTGTACTAAGTGCCTCCTGTTCATTGAGTGCTGGGGCTGCAGAAAAAGAGACTGCGGACTCTGTGTTCTCAATCTTTTATTGCAAAAGGGAAACATCAGGGGTCTGTTTAGACCCCTGATATTTCAACAAACACCCTAACAGTAAAGTAAAAAAAAAAAATGAAAAAAAAAATAATTTAAAAATAATTTTTTAAAAGTTAAAAAAAGAAAAAAGCCCCTCCCCCTCCAATTAATAATAATAATAAAAAGTCATTTTCAGTTTCAACCTGACAAATTCTGATGCGGGAGGTGCCATTTATTTCAATGGCACCCCAAACGTGCCTCCCTCCCGCAGTGCCAAAAAAATGTCCATGCAGTTTTATTTTGAAGTAAATTGTATGCTTGTAACACTCCATTTGTGTATTTTATTTTAAATGAAGGATGGTATTTAATTTTTATTTGTTTATCTGATTAATCTATTAATTGAAAATATAATCTGCCAACTAATCGATTATGAAAATAATCGTTAGTTGCCGCCGTAATAAGATTTACACAACCCTGCAAAACAGTCATGCTGGTTACATGATTTTTTTCTACAGCATTTTAACAATCCAGTTTGGTCACTTTCCTACTTCCGACAACACACTGAATAGGTCATATCTCTCCTCTCTCCTTCTGTCAGCATGTTCCCTGTTACTACATGTTCTAGTTTAGCTCAAAGCACCGACCCTTTCTGTCTCCTAGTATTAATTCTATTATTATAGGCGGATCTCAAATGAAACTCAGGTATTTACATTAGTTGCATTTCAAAATATATTTAGAGCTCGTTCCAATGGACGCAAACACAGGCGCATGGGCATACAGAGTAAAATATGCCTGTATATGCCTGGGTGTTGCATTTATGGGCATATGTTACACTGTATGCCCACGCACCTGTATTTGCATCTGTGGAAATGAGCCTTTAATGATTTAAGGACTACATAACATTTTTAAATCTGCCTAGAGTTTTGTTTTATTGCAATACAGATGATGTGAAATACTTTATGTATACTGCCCTCTTGCCCAAAGAGATCCACCACCATATTTTAATATTCAAATACACATGAGCTGTGATTTGTCTGCTAACCCTGCTTGTTTTACCCCTCTCATTCCTTTCAGTTTTCATTTCCCTCTCTATGACAATCATGGTCAAAAGGAAAACAGGGATCTCACAACTCCTCTGTTAGAATCAGAGAAAGGAGGGGAGAAGCGCTCCAAACCAAGCTGAAGACCGGGGCGTTTTTCGAGGGGACCGAAGGCTGGAAGCAGGGGCCAGTTTTAATTCCCGAATCCGAGTTGTGTGTTCGAGGGTTGATCCAATTTGTCCCAGAAAACACAAATATATAATATACGAAGATGAGGATTTTGTGTAGAGCAAATCAAAACAAATGTAGAAACTTACCATTAGGTAAGGAGTGTAGCGAAGTCATCGGCGAGGGGTAAAGGTGGTTGGTTCTGGTTCTTCAGGGATTCCTGGTTGCTTAAGAGGGATGTCCATCTTCTGTGGTCCAATAGGTAAGGAGTGCAGCGGCGTTACCGGCAGGGGGCGCAGTTTGTGGGTTTCGACTTCTGCTTTTGTTGATTGTAGTCTGTAGTCTGTTTCTTGTATGGGGATGTGGTTGTCTCTGGTCTGTAGATAAATCCTGGTGGGTGCTGGCTTGAAAAAGAAGTCTTGGACTTTGAAACACGTAGCCGCCTTGCTGCCCCATACAACCGTCACCCGACTCATGCTTAGGAGTCCAGCCAGCTCCGGGCACGAACCGAGTGTTGTTCCAGCGCAAGGCAGCTTCCATCAACGGTAAGTTTCTACATTTGTTTTGATTTCCTCTACACAAAATCCTCATCTTCGTATATTATATATTTGTGTTTTCTGGGACAAATTGGATCAACCATCGAACACACAACTCGGATTCGGGAATTAAAACCGGCCCCTGCTTCCAGCCTTCGGTCCCCCCGAAAAACGCCCCGGTCTTCAGCTTGGTTTGGAGCGCTTCTCCCCTCCTTTCTCTGATTCTAGCACCCATCGGTCGGACACCCCGGTCCGTATGTTTTCTGAAGCCGATCAACCAAACAAGTATACTTAGTACCAATTTAAAACCTAACAAACTTAGCCCCCCACCCCCCACCCCTTGGACGAGCGCTGTATTTAGGTACGTTGTCCTTGAAACTTTCCATATTCACAACTCCTCTGTACCTGCTCATACATAAAGCATGCATTATGACCCAAAGCTCCACACCAACGGCACCCAATACAGTTTAATGGGCCTCACTATCACACATCCTCAATTCTATTGGTTCCACTAATGTAAAGAACCATTGCAAAATCACCTACATCTCTAATTTTCATGAAACCTCCCCCAACTATTGCATTGCTTTTGAAGCCATACATGCATCAGGGAGAGTGCAATGCCAAGCAGGCCGTACGGTGGTGATTGCTGGGGAGCTGTGGTTTAAGTAACTATGTTCTATTATGAAAATGCTGGGGAAGCAATGACGAGAAACTATGGCTCTATCCCCCAACCCCTATGTCACTACAGAACTCAGCAGTGATGTATGGGTTGGAGGCAGGGCCAGATTAGGGGAAATGATGTCCTAAGCACAGCACAGCAATAGTCTTACAACAATAGAAGTCCATAGGGTTGTAATGCACCTGTATGGCCAGGAGAGAGAGGACTTGTAGCGCAGGATATAAATTAACAATGGAGGCCGCAGTAGTTGGATCTTGATCAGTATACATCTTTGGAGGGGTAGGGTGGGATCTGTTAGCTCAGGGCAAAGGGGCGAACAGGATAAGTGCACTTATCCTTTAAGGGCAGGATAGCTAGCAGAAAGCTGTTGTGCCTTTTTTCTCTTGGTGCTCTAAGCACATGCTAGTTTTGCCTAATGATTAATGCATCCCTGGTTGGAGGAAGGAGCATCAGCACATTGCAGGGGACACAGGCAACTGACACTCCCAGAAGTGTTGAATACCAAAGAGACTTACGGAGGCTGCAGTACTGGAACAGAGGTGGTAAGTATAGAGGCTCGTATCTTGCAGGGAACATCATATATGATTTTTTGGGACTGACAGGGCCTCTTTAAGCATGGATAAATAGCCCTGAAAAAAAACCTTTTAGTCAACTTGTCTGTCTGTAGCCCAAAACAGAAAGTGAGAAAGACAAAAGTCACTTTTCCTACAACACTTTTTAGAAACACCTGTCACTGGAGACTTCCTGAACCCAGCACACAAGTCACCCAAGTGTAAAGCGGCTTGTGATTATCTACTTGTGGGTCTAATCTTCTGGCACAGAAAACACAGCCAGAGGATAGGATGTGATCTGACCTTGTTGGTGTTCATTACATTTGGTTAACATACTTTTCTGTAAATGGCACAATGTTAGCAATCAGTGACTGTTGCTAAGTCATTTCACTGGCATTCCCCAGTCAACCATCCGTTCAGACAGTGAAAGAAGATGTCTACTTTCTGTTTACAGTAAACACAAACTCTAGAGGGTTCGCTGATGGATGAGTGCTGAACCAGCACGGTCGCTCCTACTCCAGGAAACAACGACAAACACTTCAGTGGGCACTTTCCTAAACTTTCTTCTTCACTGGACTTCCATATAGAGTTTCTTCTCTTTTCAAACCTAAAACTTGATTTTCCTGGTTTAACCCTTTCTTTGCCAAGGCCTTTTTTTTTCTTTTTCGTTTTTTTGCACATGTTATACTCCACATATTAGACCTGAAAATTACTTTACAATTTACCAGCCCATAGAAGCGATCTAGAATCGCTTCTATTGTAAAATCGACAGCCGGCTTTACAATTGTAAACAGTTGTAAAACAGCTTTAGCCGCCAGGAGTCTGTTTAAACGGGCCCGCTGCCAATGACGTACTATGTACATTAGTGGACGTGAAGGGGTTAAAACAAGTGTACAATACTATGGTAACATTGTTTTACTTACTTTTCCAGTTCATGAAAGTAAAGGCCTAAGTGTTGATATAGCATTGTCATTGTATGTGACATAGAGCCCATATATCCATACAAATTAGTCCCTGTCCCAAATGAGAATGCAGTTTATTGCTTTACTGCAGTAACGTATCTCGATGAAAAATACTTACTATCTTGAACTTCTGTAGTTTTGCTTTTCGGAATAGCAATAGAAATGGGCTTTGGTCATAGTGGCCGGACAGTTTATATATGGTGACACAATCTTGGTGAGTTGTTAAGAATATCCCATCGCACTCGTACGGCCGATACTCATGTAAGGGGCCCAGGCAGCCTGGGGGGCCCGCCCGGGACCCTTACATGAGTATCGGCCGACGGTGACAGGCGAGAGGCGGTCAGGCGGTTTGGCCATCACGTCACTTCCGGCCAGTCCGGCGGCAGAGGAGGCCAGGTGAACAGGTAAGGGGAGCTGGGAGGGAGGGATGGAGGGGGAGAGAGGGAGATGCAGTCTTGGCCAGCCCACCTAAGACCCCTGCAGAGCCCTCCATAGAGAGTATCAAATGGGCTGTGCAGCATCTATGGTGGGCTCTGCAGGGTCACTCTCAGGTATGTGTGGGGTCTTAGGTGGGTCCTGCGTCCAGCGCGTCACTTAGGCCTGCGTCCAGCATGTCACAAAGCCCTGAGTCCAGCACATCACTAAGCCCAGAGTCCAGTGGGTCGCTAAGCCCAGAGTCCAGCGGGTCGCTAAGCCCGGAGTCTAGCGGGTCGCTAAGCCCTGAGTCAAATTCATATACTGCTCTGCATTGCTGTATATATTTGGCTATTTCACTTTGCAACAGCCAATAGCAAATTAGGTATTGCACCCGCCCCCTGCTGCTTTCAATCACCAGAAGAGGACCTGATAGAAAAATTCAGGTCCCCCTCTGCTGATTGACAGCAGAAGTGGGCGGGTGCATTAGCTAGTTTTCTATTGGCTATTGCAAAGTGCAATAGCCAATAGGAATCTAGCTATGCAATCGTATGCCTTTTTTTTTCTTTTCTGACTGACGGTCAGGCCGCGGCTCCCGATGTCAGAAAAGAAAAAAAAAAACGATCCCAGGGAAAGGTTTAATCTGCTCGATTGAGCAGATTAAACCTTTCCGGTAAAAAGTGTGTCTCTCCCAGGTGTACTCACCGGCCCAAGCAGCTCCATCAGGTAACGAAGGGGAGGGGGAGGAGTCCAGTGACGTCACAGACATCGACATCACCGGACTCCTCCCCCCTTCCCTTCGTTAGCTGACAGAGCCACTTGTGGAAGGGGGGAGGAGTCCGGTGACATCGATGTCCGTGACGTCAGCGGATCACCGACGGAAGATCGATCAAAAAAATTAACGATTAATCGAGGGATTAATCGTTAATTTCCGCAGCCCTACTGTATACATGTATAATATTAATAGTGTGACTGTGGGGGGACAATAGAGTGTAAGCTCCTCTGTACAGAGACTGATGTGACTGTGGGGGGACTTCGGAGTGTAAGCTCCTCTGTACAGAGACTGATGTGACTGGGGCTGCAACAACTAATCGACTAAGTCGATTAAAATCGTTGATGGAAAATGTTGTCAATGTTTTCCATCATCGATTAGTCGGCTTTCGATTAGTTGCCTCTGTTCGCTGCTCCACCCGCGTCGCACGCATCACGCCGCACCTCCTCCCCGCCTCACCCAGCTCTGAGCTCTCGTCCGCTGCTGCCTGCTAAGACGCTGCCTGCCAAGATGATCACGTAATTGCAGGGAGACTGTAGCGTGGGGGAATGGCAGCTGCCGACAGTCCCAAGATCTTGGGGGAAGAAAGTAAAGTTGCTTGAAGAGTGTGCAGATAAGACTGCCGGCACTTTCCCCCCACATGCTGTATAAATGCTGGGATAGTGATTGGTTGTATTCCTCTATAGCTGATGGTGTATTGCACTGTATATGTACCATCAGCTATAGAGGAATATAAATCACAGCAATACATTATACACTGTATGTATAAAGTATTGCTGGGATTTGTTGTAGTCCTCTATAGCCGGTGCCATTCTGCATTGATTGCTATATAATTTGACACCTTCCATTTCGCTATTTTAAGTGAAATAGGCTGGGGGGGAGGGCCCGGCCTAAAGCCGTGTAAGGGGCCCCAAAATTTCTGATGCCTGCCCTGCGTACAGCTGCCGAAGACGACCGAGCAGCTTAGCTGAGCCAAAGGCATTTGCTTCTGCTCGATTGAGCCGAAGTGAGGCATTTCTCCCCGCAAGTGACAGCTGGGCGGAGCCAGCTGCGATCTCGCGGCTGGCTCCACCCAGTTGTAATGACAGATCAGCATCCCCAAATGACCTGGGGACACTGAACTGCCATTAAACAATAACAACTGGGCTGAGCTGTTATTCATTGGCCGGGACCTGCTAGAAGACTGTCACTGCTAGCTCTGCCCAATTGTTTTTTTTAAATCTTTATTTTCTTATTTAACTATTTATTTACATTTTAAAAATCTTTTTCAACTTTTTTTTGGGTACTTTTAAAAAAAATTTCTATTCTGCTCGGTACCACGGATATACCGAGCAGAATAGCCGAGCCGAATGCCGCTCGGCGACATGCAGCTATTCACTCACTGCCGTTCGGCTCCTATGAGAATAGGGGCGAACGGCAGTGAGTGAGCTGCCGGAGCTTCGGCTCAGCCGATCCAGATGTTGGACCAGCGCAGTCCTTCTGCAGAGCAGAGCTTGTTCGGCTGACCGAAGTGCAGCCAAAGGCAGCCGATGTACGGCTGAAATCAACCATACAAGTCAGAAGTGAATAGCCGAACGTTGTTTGGCTCACTTCACTTCGTCCAGATTATTCACAAAGCTGCCAAAGGCAGCCGAGTGAATAACCCAGACGAAGTGAAGTGAATCAAACAACGTTCGGCTATTAATGTCTAATTTAAAGCTGAGCTGCAGCCAAATGGTTAAATACACAATTTAAATACATATATGGAAACTATTGCATGTGCCAAACGTTTTAAATTCTGTGCAGCCATTCCTGTAATCTAGGCACCTCTACCAAGCATCATATCAAGAGCCTCTACCTCCACTGCAGCAGTAGCAAAGCTTGGTCAAGAACCCTGTGTCGGGACACTGATAAAACCATCTCTCTGCTCTCTTCTCCTGGCATTTTCACTGCCGGCAGTGCCATCTTCATACAGCAGATACTGATTAGCTCCTGGTACTACCCCTCCCTCTTCCAACTTGAGTGCTGCTGTTCAGGGGATTGCAGAGGCTGGTACAAAGACACATTTAGGAATGTTCACTAGTTACTTTTGACACACTTTTTTTAAAATAAAAAATTTAGTTTTATTAATTGGTGTTTATAGATCTGTCTGGAGTTCAACTTAATTCAAAAAAAAAAAAAAAGTAACTTGTAACATACTGACAACGGTAATCTGACATGATATATTTCTTTCTTTCTTTTTTTCTTTCTTTTGTTGTTTTGTGGCTTATGTTAATGCATTCCTGTTGGCTCCCTGTGTTGTTGAGCCTTGTGTTTATTGCTATGTAAACTTGAAAAATCTTTAATTAAAAAGTATCTGATTTAAAAAAGAAAAATAATAGTAACTCAAAGTGCTGCTAATGTGTAAAGCTGGCCATACACCTGACCTTACAATTATCTGCAGATTTTCTGTGGTCAGATGGAAAAGGTGCAACAGATTCCTCTATCTGCACTTAACTGTGTGGATGGAGGAATCTCCACCTGGGCCAATCTGTTGCACTTTTTCCATCTGACCACAGAAAATCTGCAGATAATTGTACGGTGTATGGGCACCCCAAGCCTTGGCTGAGCGAATGCTGTTTACACCACTAAATTATGTTAGACACGTTACCGCCACTAGATGGTGCTAAGGAGCATAGGTGATTCCTATGCTCCTCTGCGCCATCTAGTGGCAGTGCTAATGGTATTTGGCCAGCTTTATGTCCCTTAGTGTTTACTGGAAATGCACTGTAGTCTTCCTTTCACAAAGTAAAGAACAGTGAGCATGCTCCGACAGCAACTTATCTTTTAATGTAAAGGCATAGCTTTTTTTGTTTTGGACAGAGTGAGGAAGGGTTAGACTAGTGGTGGGCAACTTCGGCCCACCAGGTGTTGTGGAACTACAAGTCACATGAGGCATTGCAAGACTGACAGTTACAGGCATGACTCCCAGAGGCCGAGGCATGTTGGGATTAGTAGTTAAAGTACAGCTGGAGGGCTGGAGTTGCCCACACCTGGGTTAGACCCTCTGTCAAGTTTTAATTGCATGCTACAGCTGGCCATTCACTTATTGTATTCTGACAGTAGCGGGTTTACTGCTCTCAGAATACCTAAACGGTGACTTCAGTTTATTGGCTATACTCACTGTTTGACCCAGAGTTTTTGGCCCGACAATCAACTTTTTCTCAAGTTGGCAGGACCACCCACTGTTATAGTTATTGTAAATCGGCTGAAATTCTAACAGGGTATGGCCAGCTTATATCCCTTATATCCCTCAGCTTATGTTTTGGAGATGTTCTGACTCTCTAAACTGATGGAAGGTGAAACCTAATTGCTATGGGTTACCGCACATCATTGTGCTCTGCCCTTCCATAGACCAGTGGTGTGGGAATTTGAGGCTCAGAAGCCCACCCTGATTTTTATTTAGTGCTAGAGTCCAGCTATAAATATTTTCATGATCATGTCACTTTTGTTTTAAGTCTTGTCTGTGCTACCCTGAGGATGTCACAAAACGCAGCCTCCAGCACTCAGAGCCTCCAAGTCAATGTGTAGTTCTATGCCGGTGAAGCTGATGTGAGAATTTCATAAGGGAGAAGGAAGCAAGACTTATGGGGGAAAAAATCAAAGGTTTTGGCTTCAGAAGCCATTCCCATAAAAGCTTAATCCCTTGTCACACAGAGGTCATCTTTCCTTTAAAATGTGTTTATGATCCCTTTGTGTATTGTATCTTGCCACAAAAGCCCCTCTGCAGTCTCAAGGATGAAGGGGCAATTCTATGGCTCTCATGGGGGTTTATTGCCCTCACTGGCATAAGAATAGCGACAAGAGACCAAGCTAGTGCCAGTGTGACAAAGGCTGAACCCCAAGGGCTCACATGAGCTGGCTTTCATGTAGCACATAAATCTTGCAGAGTTGGAATAATTAAAAAGGCTTCTCCTGGGGGCTTCATGATTTGTTTTTACAATTCCCTAGGCCTCTTCATTTCCACATCCAGTGGTCCAGCAGTGAGCAACCCAGGGCAGGGAATACACATGATTGGCTAATGGGCTCTTCTGGGGACATTTTCATTTTATAGAGATATGGTGTGTACTTAACACTCAAGTCATGCTGGGAAATGTATGGTTTCATATATGATTTATCCTATCACTGAGAAGTTGAGCAGATTGGATAGATGGATGGATGGATAGATAGATAGATAGATAGATAGATAGATAGATAGATAGATAGATAGATAGATAGATAGATGATGGATGGATGAGCTAGATAATAGATTGATAGATGAGATAGATAATAGATTGATAGATGACATAGATGCCTTATAATGAAGTAGTTGCTTGTGATTGAAGATATACCGCAATCCTATCAATCAAGTCTTATATTTATGCCACCTGTAAAATATTCAGCATATCAAGGCTTGTGAATACATCCCAGGAAGGTAAGCCGGCCATACACTGGTAGATTTTCATATTATTTTGTTCTTTTGAGAAAAAAATTCCGTCCAGCTCCTTTGATTTTTTCCCCCCTCATTACAGTCGAAAACGGTCATCGATTTGACCCAATTAACTATTAGAAGTTTGAAAAAAAATTCTTGGAAATTTTTTTTTTCTGGTGCAATTCTACTGGTATGTGGCCATACTTTTTTAGGATAATGTCATGTAATCTCTGATGTAACCTCTTGTATATAAGGGAGCGTAGTGTTGATGTGATTTTAAACAGTGGACTTTATTACTCTTATCTAATCTAACAAACTTTCACAAATATACCTTTTAAGTTAAAAATCCCTTATCCCCTTATTCGAAAATAAAACACATTCTAGAGGTCGCCTCTAACTTCCATAACCTGTCTACAGTCAGAGTAGTGTAAGTGCAAATACTGCATTGCCGCTGTGGGAAAATAATCATCCTGATACGCTAATACTAAGTGGCCTAATTAAATTTATTACGTGGATTCTTCTTTCACTGGATCAAATCATAGAGAAATAATAAAATATCAGTGAGTAGATATGCAGCTGCCAGCATTGACAGTAGCCTCAGTTTATAGGGACATGGCTTGTAGAGCAGCACAATGTCTCTGTAGGATACACTGTTACATTAGCATTTAGCCCTAGGTGGTAATTAATGTACAGTAACCAGCCTCCTGTGGTGCATCAATGACATACAAGGTAAAGCTTTCTTATGTGTAGCAAATTTGTTCCTCTCCTCTCTTTGACAAATCGGATGCACAATACAGAAGGGCTCTTTCCAGGAGTTTGAAAGGGGAAAAATACTTTGCTTTTCTCATGGCTTGCTTACAGTGCATAGCCATTCCTCTACCAGTCAGTATAAGGCCTGGGGGCATACACAAAAACTAGGTGTTAAGGTTGTTCATGGGCATAGCAAGATCATCACCTACTTATGCCAATTTGAGCAAGATAAGGCAACAATCTGCAAGTTTCTAAGCACCAGCAGGTAAGACTCCATCCTGTGGAGAATAAAGATTGGTTGAGTTGAATTTTGGCCAATCGCTGTTCTCCATAGATAGGTCAGGTGTCTTTGTAGCCCTCTCCCTACTCCCCTACTAGGCATAAATATGAATTACTAAAATGGATTGCTCACCTGCTACAGGAGTTTATAAGGTGGTTAGGGTAAACCTTTAAAAGGAACAGTTACTCAGCTCTCTGATTAGGAATGAGTCACGACTGTTATGACTCATTAAGTTCTTTAAACAGCTAATTTATTTCAGCACAGCTCAAAGCAGAAATAGCTGAGTATATGAAAAGGAGACTTAAGCCCCATCTGCTGGCTGGATAGAGGGCTGCATACTGTTCATATTCTATATTTCATATTACATATAAACGGTTCACAGAATACAAGGCTTTCTGTGAATGGGCAAGTGGAGAGCAGTGGCAGATAAACAACAGAATCACTTCCCTGTGTGAAAGCCACAGCTCTCACAGCCACAGTGCCGAAAGTACAGTACTAGCCATAGTATCTGGCATTTACACATTTATGAATTGCACAGTAAACAGAACCAGTCTGCACAGTTAACACATCTGTAACTTTTTTCACACCTAAGAATTTGTTAAGACGTCTGTACCCGGATTTCTACTTCAAAGCATCAGGCTTCCTGCAGCTGTCTCTTAGAATTTGACACAAACTTTAAAGTGCATTTCTGGCTGAAATGTTTTGTTTTTGAGGAAAGGGTAAGGACGTCTCTCAGGTGTCATTGCAGTCTGAGGCCATGTAGGGGGATTTCTCCCCGCTTTCTGGCCCGGTGACATTATTGACTCCAGAGAGGAAGTAAGGGAAAATCTCCCCTATGGGGCTATTGAGAGCATTGATAGGTGACTGAGGTTCTTCTTCTTTCCCACTCAGTCTTTAACCACTTGCTGACCGGGGTGTTTAGACCCCCTTCCTGACCAGGCCATTTTTCAGTATTCAGCTCTGCAGTACTTTGACTGACATTTATTCCGTCATGCAACGCTGTACTGAAATTAATTTTATACCATTTTTGGGGACAGATAGAGCTTTCTTTTGGTGGTATTTAATCACCACTACGTTTTGTTTTTTACTGTATAATGAAAAAAGTACCGAAAATTGTGAAAAAAAACCTGTTCTCCCTTCGTTGTGTTATAAAACATTTATTATTATCCAATTTTTGGAAAAAATATAAAAGACGGGGTCACGTCGGGTAAATAGACACCAAACATGTCAAGCTTTAAAATTGCGCGCACCCGTTAAATCGCAAAAAACTACTATACTCAAAATTGACCATAGCCGACGCTTGAAAAGCTTTTACCGCTCATCAGTTTAGTGTTATCAGTGATTGATGACCCTAGAATTATTGCTCTCATATGTAACATGTGCGGCGCAATGGATGTAATCGGCGTTTTCGCACGTAGGCGGGCTTGATGCATGTTTGCGTGTGCATGTGGAGGCGGGGGACTTTAATTTTTTTATTTTTTTGTAACAAATTTTTTTAAACCTTTTTTTTTCACTGAACTTTATTGCTATCACATAGGGAGCAAGCAAGCTCCCTATGTGATAGCCAATTTGCAGTGACATGTCCTCTTTATGGAGACATCAGGGGTCTTTAAGACCCCTAATGTCACCTAGGGACCCCAGAGAAGCTGATGAAGCAGAGACCTTCTTCACCAGCTTCTCTCCGGTTTCTGTACCGGAGAGTGACACTGAATGCAGGAAGTGATGTAATACACATCACTGCTTGCATTCAGAAGAGGAGATCAAACGGAGCTCGTGTACAGAGCTCCGTTTGATCTCCGGCTGCAGAGCTGCTGTGCTGGTCCCAGGCTCACACCGGGAACAGCGGAGCCGGGATCGCCAGTGACGGAGGGGGGGCGGGCCGCACAATTAACCGCATATTACAAGCGATCAGGCGTCTCTACAGACGCCCGAACGCTTGTATGTAAACAGCCATCGCTGGCTGTTTACATTCAAAGCCGGTTTCCCGCTCGTGCACGCCACCTCGTGACTCCACGAGATGTTGAAAGGTGATGCGAGGAATCTGACACTGCACTGTTGCCCTTCTGTTGTCTCGTACCAGTCTTGCCACTCTCCGTTCTGCCCTAACATTGACTAGTCGCTGACGGTCACAATTCGCACGTTCAGACCCAGATTTTCGGATGACAGTCCAGTCTTTAAACACTTCAACAACAGCTGCTCTTGAACATTTAACTAATTCTGCTGTTTTGCTGATACTCGCTCCATGGCTCAGAGCGCCAACAATCATCCCACGTTCAAAGCCTGTTAAATCGCATTGTTTACCCATATCTTCCGAAAAAAAATCACTTCTCCTGCCGTGGTAAACAACCTGCTTCTCCATTTATAATGGTCTGGCCCTCTAGCAACTTCAGCGCCTAATTATAGCTAATTTGCCTACAAACGTCAGGTGGTCATAATAATCTGGCCACTGTATATTCCAAAGGTTACATTAACATGCTGCTAAAATGGATTTCTTGAGTCCAGAACATGATTCAAGCATATGGATGTGGAGTAATCTTGAAGTGCTTCATTGACCACCTGTCAACTTGTTCAGGAGAGCATGGGGAGGTAAATATACTGTATGTATAGAACCATGTTGATCCCATTATTATTTGTGTTAAAACATTAGTTCCATCTGTGTGCACAGTATTGCTCCAATAGGGAAAGTGACCCTAGAAAATCCTCATATCCCCTCATACCCCCTGTATTATAATTCTAAGTGGGATGGTTGACCACCAAGTGTGATATCGATACACTGTCATACATAGCCACGTTTACTGTCTTGAGTGCAAAGATCCCTCTAGGAATTAACCAAACAATTCAGCAGCTAATAGTGTGGGATAGACATTAGGATGTTATCTAATTCATTCGTCTCACCAAGATAATCTGTATTCCAAACACTTATCAGGAAGCCCCTATAGGATCCACAGAAAGTAGTTACATGTTACAATATTGAACAGTTGTAACAAAGTTGTACAATTGTAACAAAGTCCTATCAGCTAGAGCGACAAATCTAAGGCTAATGTGCCCAAATACCCCTCACATTAGATGAATGGAGAATATCACACATAGGATCATCATATTGTGCAACACTTAAAGAAGATAAGAGATGCTTCCAATCCAAGTAATCAAATCTAAGGCTATTGCATCTAATTACCATCACTTTAGATGAATGGAGTTTATTGCACATAGAATCATTATATAGTGTGGCATTAAAAGTGCTTCAGTCATTCAGTAACAAGTGTAGCCAATGCACCTTGTGGTGCCTCCTTTGGAGGGGGAAACTGGACACATTAGCAACACTTGTTACTGTATGACTGAAGCACTTTTAATGCCACACTATATAATGATTTTATGTGCAATAAACTCCATTCATCTAAAGTGATGGTAATTAGGTGCATTTGCCTTAGATTTGGTTACCTGGATTGGAAGCATCTTTTATCTTCTTGTCTCCTGCAATCCACATCCTCGATTATTTCATTGCTGCAAGTTACCATTTTAATAGGGGACCACTTGTTGTTCCAGGTACTAGTAACTAGAGATGCATCAATACCAGTTTTTCGGTATCGAGAATGGGTACCGATATTTTTTTTTCGGTACTCGCCAATACCGTTACCAGAAGTCCCATTAAAGGAGAACTACGGGGTCAGTGTTTTTCCCCATAGTTCTCCTTGGGGTAACGGGAGGACACAAACTAGCGTCCTCCCGTTACCCTGAAGTAGAGCGACAAATCTAAGGCTAATGTGCCCAAATACCCCTTTAAGGCTTCCTGATTAGCCAGGAAGCTGGGCAGCGTGCAAAGACTCGCCACATCAAATAGCAGGAAAGCCGTCTCCATGCTCCCTCGTTAACCAGGTGACGAGGAAGCATGGAGCTGGCTTTCTGGCCAATCAGGAAGCCAGGGGCGGATAATGACTCCTCATCCCGCTTCCTGATTGGCCAGCTTTTCAACCAATCAGGAAGCTAGGCAGCAAGTCATTACATGCTGCCCAGCCTCCTGATTGGCCGGGAAGCCGGCTCCATGCTCCCTCATCGCTTGGTGACGAGCATTACGAGTACTCGCCCAAATACTTGGTATCGGCACAGATACCGATACCAGCATTAGCGCATCCCTACTAGTAACTAAACCAGAAGTCACTATCTCAGCTTTCAGAACCTCAAACCCACATGCCTAGGTGCTTCCAAAGTCAGCAAGGAAAAACCAAGCTTGATGCACTTAAATCAGAGTGATATGAGCGGACCTTCCAAGAGTTGCAGCAGGAAGAAACTTTCTGATGGCAATAATGTCTGCTTTTGCTGACCTCACTCTGATATCCTATCTTGTACTACAAAGCAGTCCATTGTGTTAGCTCCCTTAGAATGTATGCCTCTTCACTCCCTATACTCCCTGTGCTTTCTACATATGCTTTTATTGACTCTTTATGCATCACCATTATAATGGTTATCTGGTCTTTGCCCTGATGTGGCCTGAAATGTTATTTCTCCTTTGTTTCTTACTGTGTCTGCCCATTCAGCCCTTCTGCTCGCCTCTGTTTATGTCTCCTATTACTGCCTTGATGCGTATGTACCGCTGCCTTTTGCATTCATTGTATCCTCTTCTTCTACTGGTCCTCTTTTGATGATGTCATCCTGTTTTCCCAGTTGAAATGTACGATGTACCATTACACTCAGCAAGCTCTGATTGTGCACTTGATATTTTCTGCCAGCCTTGACAATTCATAACAAGACACTATAACTTCACTATACTAATAACATCTTCTGCTGCTCTTTCACCACCCTCCTTTATTTTATAGGCTTATTCCGAAATAGCTAGCTTGTGTTTCTCATCTGTGAAGATCAATAAGATAATCACCTGCACACCATGGTCCAATGTATCGAAGTATAACATGTGATGCCATGTATACCTGACATCAAATAAAGACCCTTCACTATAGTGGACCCTGGTGTGCGGGTGACTACCTTATTGATCTCTGGATTTCTGTGGCACCATCTACAAGTCATTCCAGCACCCATCTGATTATCGTATGGCATTCCGGACTGGAGTGCGATGGGATACAGATACGATTTTGATCACTGAAGGCCACTGCTACTTGCAGTTAGGCCAGCAGGACTAAAGATGTACGAAGTACTATAGTGGCCAGGGACAGAATTGTTATCTGGCCATCTTACTGACAATTAATGCAGACAAAATCAACTAAAAGAGAATGAGAAACAAAAGTAACTTTGAAACATCTGACCTGAGAAATGAATGCATAGGGATAAGTGATATTTACTCCATAGACACATCTCATCTGCGTCTGTCTCTGAACAGCTAGGTTAGCTAAAGTTAATGGACTAGAGCTGTGACAGTCTCATGTTTTAAAATGCATTGTAGGCTCAGACTATATCAACTTATTGTTGGGGCTGAAACAACTTTATGGCATGTAGCTAGACATAATAAGACAAGATTTTACAGGTAAGAGAAAATTATTTTCTTAACACTACTATGCTGTAATGAACTGTCCCTTTATCAAGGTTGTTCATATAAGTTTAATATACAGTTAATTCTCTACTTCCCTCTTGATTCTAACATTACTGATTGGACTGCAATCTCTATGCCAGGACAGAAGTCTAAATAGACATCAGGCGGTTGCCAGCTCACTGGGCAGTTGCCTAATCAGTTTTAACATCTCAAACAGCAATCACTGGGCTATTCTTCCCATCTCATGACAAAGGCTAAAGGATGGCCCGATGCCTTTGGCTTATTTACCTTAGTGAGTTAAAAAATTAATTACTGCTTGGAGCAAACTAACACAGAAGTCCAGGGCAGTCCTTTATTAGCAGACCCCTTCATTAATTTCCATCAGCGGATTTGTTGTTAATGGTTGCTTGGTCTCAGTCAGCTAAAAAGCAGCATCTGTGCCATTGAGTTGGGAAGCTGAGGCCAAAGGAGGGGTGAAGACAGAGAGGGAGGAGGTGGATTCTGTTTACAAATCACCCCTTATTAACATGATGGCTTAAGTCTAGGGGGACCAAGTCCCTAAGCACTCCCTTCTATTTTATCACTGTTATGAACAGTGACTCTGTCTGTCTTACCTAATGCTCTCTGGTCCTTAATGACCTTATCATAGATATAATGCAAATAACTTTAAACTGTTCTAAATGTTCACAACTTGGTGAACAATGACTTGTAGTTTTTCAAGTATTTAATAATACAGGTTTAAAATGAAAATCAGTTCTTACCATAATAACTTCTAATTGAATGAATTCTTCTATGTAATTGATTTACATAACATGACCTGTGATGCTTCTTGTTTGGTCAGTCTTCCATTCACATACAGTGTGATAATGTCATATTCCTAAGATGGGTCATGTGTAGACATGATGCCCTGAATGATGACACCGTTTTGTACAAGATCACCCCAACCATGTCATGTGAATATTTTAGTAAAAACTACTGCTACAATAAACTATTGGAGGCGACATGTAGTCTGCTTCTATGCACTCCCTTTACCCCCCAATTTGATAAAATGACAAGAGGTCACCAAAAGAGGAAACTGTGAGGAGGGGGAAATGTTAGCATTTTGTTTTCGTGAGAATTTTGGCTTACTGAGGAGCTAGGGGAGGGGGGTTTGGGGTGCAGATTAGTGTTGGATTTTTTTGGGTGAGAGGAGATTTTTGCTGAGGGGGAAAGTAGGGAAGGGTATGGCTTAAACTCTGACCTCTACATTCTGTGCATTACACACCCCTGACTCTTGCATTTTGTGCATTACATACTCCTGAACTCTGTACACTACGTACTCCTGACCCCTGCATACTGTGCATTATGTACACCTAAACCCAGCACTGTGCATTACATACTCCCTAACCCGGACCTCTGTGCGTTCCATACTCCTGACTCCTGCACTCGGTATATTACATACTCCTGCACTAGGTACATCACGTACTCCTGACCCCTGCGCTATGTACATTATTTATTCCTAAACCCAGCAATCTGTGCGTTATGTACTCCCTAACCTGGCACTCGGTGTGTTACGTGATTCTGACCCCTACACTCTGTACATTAGGTGCTCCTGACCCCTACACTCTGTACATCACATACTCTTGCACCAGGTTTTCACTATCAATGCGACAGATTTCGACACCACTTCTGGTAATCGTTAATTGTTTGGATTTAAATGGACCTGAATGGTTCAAACTGATGACCATTGGCTGCATTATGTACAAAGGTTTTTTAGCATGTTGGGATATAGGAACAAAAATTCAGTATTTAGCTTTATGCTCTCTTATTCAGAGAACAGCATGAAATGCAGAGATTTTCCCGCATACTGAAAAATCAACAACCTGGAATCCAGTATTGGGCTTTATTTCCTTTTCAGAGAAAAGAGAACATTTGTTTCCCTGCACATGTATTCAAATAATGTCAAGGACCATAGGAAAAAATGAAGCCAGTTTTGGGGGCTCCGCAATACTTATGAGCATTATATAAGCCCAGGCAGATCTCCTTAAAGGCAGGAAAGATTTGCCTCTGTGCACAACCACGTGCGATTTCTCGGTATAGTCACAATAACTTAGATTTACAGTACAGGCCTGTTGATGCATGGATAGTGAAGAGCCTAGAATTTCACTAAATGTACATGCCTTTTCAGGGTTGGACACTCATGTGCTGTAGGATACCCTGACTTGTGCAAAACCCAGCTGACGTAAAGAGACACTGAACACGTGTAAGTCAAGAATTATCTGTGTACATTTGAATATCGTTGTGTTGTCATTGCATGTGGAGCTTCACTTCAATCTCAAAAAGGGTGCCTTCTGACAACTGCAGGGATGTCTCGAAATTTTTGCACAGTATCCTTCCACATGCCTTTCCATGGTGCAGACCTTCCAGCCAACAGCATCATGTAAACAAATTATGCCAATCCAGGTAGGGTGGAACCCAATCGGAAAAGGATGGATGTCCACGTCTGTCCATGCCTGCTCCACCTCTCGCCCTCTGCCATGCTGCAGATTCTGTTGTTATGGTAGGACGGTAGGTGAAGAGGTTACTGATGTAAAAGAGGGGGGCTCTGATGTGGAAGAGGGGTGGTGGAAGCTGTCACAGGTGGCTGAGCGAGCGGAGTAGGGAGGAGAGCCTAGCCTCCTGTGACAGCGCGGCCTGTCTACGCCCACACACCGCTCCACCGGACTGTGATAGGAGGGACACAGAGCAGCGCCCAGCGGGGAGGAAAGAAAGCAGGGATGCGCCGATGTATCGGCAGGAAAATGGCACTTTCGGCATTATGGCAAAAGTGCCATTTTCGGCCGAAATGTTTCGGCAGCCGATATATCGGTGCATCCCTAGTAGGAACCCAACATTTTCTGTGTTTTTGTGCAGGGTCCTCACATAAAATCCATTACCTTTTAGACTGGGTTGCCTCAAGATTTTGCATACTTTTAAAGGGTGCTGTGAGTATAAAAGAAACGCTGGCTTAAACATTTACACCTAGTTGTCATGACACCATTATGGAATGTGCATTCTACTCACAACATTACACCTACACCTGATCAGCAGCTGAAGATTTGGGTCAACGTGATTTTTGGGTGCAGTTTTATCATGTAAACCTAAATGTGTTTTAAACACAACATCAAGTTAGCATTCCAATTGCTTCATTATGTGAATTAACCTACAATACAATATAATGACCTTTAGCTGTATGTCACAAACAGCAACAATGGTTTGTGAAAGACTAAAATGTTGTATTTTATGTTTGTGTCACCCATTTCAATAACACCGCTATCATTTAAAGCTGTAAAACCATGGGGTCGGTGTATAGGACACGTTAGAGTGGTTCAATAAGGTTTTTATTTGGCATTGGATGGGCTGTAAATAGGAAGACTCATGCTGTGTTATGTATATGACTTGTCTGTGACCCCTTCATTAGTTCCTGGAACAAGTGAGAGGGACGGGCAATCAAATCAGCATGATATACTAAGGAAATTTATAGCACATTGTTCCCCATTCATCTGCCTGTTTATCTGGCACTTACATTGACATTCACTGAAAACACATACAGAACTCATAATCTCTCTCTCTCTCTCTCTCTCTACATATATATATATAAAAAATCTGTGTGTGTATAATGTGATCAAGATTTACATGCACCATAAATGACCATATGTTAGGGTCTTTGATTTCAAATGTCACCAAACCATTCTCTTCTCAAAATGTCACAATCTACTCGGAATCCAAGTAAATGATGTGCTATAGAGGACTTTACATCATTCATTTCCAATTGTTGTTTTTTTTTAGTTTAGAATCTTTTTTACTGCAGAATACAGTGTTTAAAACTACATTTTATCTGATATTAAACATATTCTAAAAATTGAGCCACAGTTAACAAGCAAAGAGGAGTTCACAGGTAAAACAAAGCCTGTCCAAGTAATTCTGAATGTACATACACCCGTAATTGTGTAACCCAGAGAATATCAGCATTTTGCCATTAAAGAAATCAAATATATTTTTTATTTGTATACTGCTAATAATAAAAAAAGAAGCAGTTTAAAAAGAAGTCTATATTCCACTAAAATTCCATGTACCTTTGGATGAGTCAACTGTGAGACCCCATCAAAACAGGTTACGCATCAACGTGTGAGTGTAAACCTGTAATCTGTCCTCAGATCTATATAGAGGCGTGCCAATTCAATGACATACCGTATGAGATAAATCATATACATGGCTTAAAACCAAGAGAAGATTAAGTAATAACTGGAGGCAAAGCCTTGAGCTGTATCTGGTGTCCCTATGTGAAGCTAAAGAGCCTGAAGGCAAAATCTGATGGTCCTGCAAGTGAAGAATAAATGAAACATTAGGTGTTTGTCTTCTGCTGCCTATATTTGAGGAACGATTACAAGTTAAATCTATGTTTCTAATAAAAAGTTACATTTACAAAAAAATATTAAGAACAAAGTTATATTTTTAAAGCTATGCTCCAGTGACCTACAAAGCACCTTTTGTAGACTCCCCTTGCCATATAGTAAGGATCTAATGCCTGTTTTAGTCTAAGGGACATGGAGAAGTAAAATTACTTATTTTGTTATCTTGTTCCTCAGTCTGACAGGCTTTGCCCCACCGGACTGCCAGTCCAATGAAGCCATTCCTGTTGCTGGTCGTATAGCTGCCCTTGGCTGACGTCATCACTGGGGATGCACTGATACTGGTTTTTCGGTATCGAGTATGAATACCAATATTTTGCTTTCAGTACTCACCGATACTGAGTAGCATTACAGGTGCTTCCGCTGGCATGGAGCCAGTTTCCCGGGCAGCGGGTAATGACATGCCCTTCCTCATTGCCCGGGAAGCTGGCTCCATATTGTTTGGCCAGCTCAATGACCCACCTCCCGGTTATGACCCGCCTCCCGGTTTCCTGATTGGCCGGGAAGCCGACTCCATGCTCCAAAGCTGGTTTCCTTGCCAATCAGCATGGAGTCGGCTGTTCAGCCAGCTCGATGCTGATTTCTCGGGAAGCCGGCTTCCCAGCCAATCAGCGTCGAGTCGGCATCCCGGCCAATCAGGACGCGGGTCATTACTTGCTGCCCGGCTTCCTGGTTGCCCAGGAAGCAGGCTCCATGTTCATGGCACTAGTTCATGGAAATGCCGGTCAGAGGATATCTTCCTCTGCCTGGAAGTTTCGGTGTCGAGGAAGGTATGGGAGCATTTGGGCAAGTACGAGTATTCACGAGTAGGCACCGATACCAATACTAGTATCGATATTGGTACATCCCAGTTAGAGCTGCAGCTAACGATTATTTTCAAAATCGATTAGTTAGCCGATTATTAAGTTCGATTAATCATTATCACATACAATAAAGCACCAGCAGTCCTCTCCAAGGAGACAATAAACTGATACTTGCATTTTGGAATGCTGGCCCATATTGTCCAGCAAAGACCTACCTTTGGCCTCTCTCACTGCAAGAACATATTTTTCCCAGTTTGTAAACAACCTTTTTCCTTCTGTGATGCTGGTTTTATGTTTTGTAAGAATGATGACATCTAATGGTTGTATATTTTAAAAAGTTGCCTGAGTAGCATATAAAAAAACACATGCATATTCAAACTCTGCAGGAGGTGGTATAAGGATGTGCACATAGCAGCTTGCCCTTTATCCGCACAGCGTGCTGCCATCATCCACTGAAGTATTGTAAGTTACAGCTACTTGCTCCAGGATATTCTGAACATTTGTTGAACACTCGCAAAAAGCATGTAAATGCCTCAGGGTGATATAAACGGTCATACTGCACAGATTATCCAATATTCTGGATTACGGCCTCCACAGCTGCACTATTTCCATATAAAGAGGAGATTTATTTTCTGCAGAAAATGGGCCATGATTTCATTGATCACATGGGATGCAGAGAAGTCATTAATATCCACCAGTAAAAAGCACTGAATGTCTACTAAAATCTTACAAAGATATAAGATACAAAGTTTTTGAAATCAAATAGCATTTTACAGCAGAAATTAAAAAAAAGCACCAGGAGATTGAGGGGAACAGACTGTTTACAGGTATTTAGGAATAAGATGCCCAGCTTGTAGAAATATGAGTAGATAGGCTTGTACACACATCTGAGGACTACTATGCATATTTAGGGGCTAATTCCATTGGTAGGGCACAACTGCCACTAGATGGCACTGAGGTGCATAAGAATGTCCTATGCTCCTCAGCGCCATCTAGTGGCAGTATTGACATGTGAACTGCATTTGCCCAGCTGTACGCTGGGCAGAAAATGTATAAATCAGCACTTTAGTGTTGCATTGTTATTTAGGCTGAATACACAATAATTGCTTGGCTTTCCTGGCAACATGCAACTTTATCTATTTCATAAAAATAAAGAATCTAATTTGCACTGCCAAATTGTATCCCTAATAGTGATTGATAATACCATTTTTTTTAAATATTTATTTTTGGAGGAACAAAGAGGAGGTACAAAGACAAAAAATAACCAATGCTCATCAATAGGACAAAAAAACTCAACAAAGGAGATTTACAAAAACCAAATACCATCAATACAAGGGGAGGGGTTTTCCGGCGGCAGCCAGGCAATGCTATAGAATCCCAGACCAACATAGACAAAGAAAGAAATACAAACAGTATGGAAATGCTCATATCTGAATTGGAGAGCCAGCAGATAATATTTTAATAGTGTAGTAGGAAGTTAAGGCAAAACATTGCATACGTTTTTTTTCAGTGAGACCGGCAAGGTATCAATATAGGAGTCCCAAACTAAATTTTTATGCTCTCGATTCCTTCTGAAGGTTCATTTCAATCCAGTCCATTTGGAAAAAGGTGGAATCTGGGTATATCTGTTGATGTAATATAGCTTTCTTTCCCACTAATGACATAACTGCCTGCAGCATAATTTCCTGCAGCCCGAGTTGATCTTGGTCCCGTGTAGTTGTACCACATATTGCCCAAGACGGTGATAAAGGCACATCATTTACCAAAAAGAGTTGTGCAAAATTTGACACTTGTTTACAAAAAGATTTGATGTGAGAGTAAGCCAAAAAACCATGATATAAATCTGCAGGTTTATGACCACACTTGAGACATGCTGATGAAGAGCTAAGGCCCGTAAGAAAGGATATATGGAGGGAATGATAGGCACCTGGATAGAGCTTAAGCACCATTTCCCTGTGGGTGGAGGCAGTTATTGTATTCCTAGCTCCATGAAGAATTTCTGCAGTAGACATATCGGGAAAATAATTGATCCATTCAATAGACCAGTAGTACGTACACTATAATCCGAGTGTGGTCTATAACACGCATAGGCTTGAGGGATAGCACCTATGGATGGATTTGGTTCCCATAACAATTTGTCTAGGTGATTATCCCAAATCCACCGCAGAAAATTTCTTAAGAATGTTCCGAACATAGGAACGCATTTGTAAGTATGTAAAAAGCTTAAAAATTGGGAAATTCTTGAAGCAGCTTGAAAAGTAAGCAGTTTACATGTAGTAATATTAACAAGGAACCACACCGTTGCAAGCCCATGTTGCGCCCAATTTTTCAATAGCTCTGACCTAAGGTGACTATTCATTGTGAAGCTTGTGCCAAACAATCAGACAAAAATTAAGTCGGGGGTTAGAGATCACCTTGGACGGCAAAAAGCATATAACAAATGAAGGTCAGGTATAGCATTCTGTTCTTGATCAGTGTCTGTATGAATACTAGTGCCATGAATTCAATCCCTCAGGTAACGAGTCACAGCAGCATAAGAGTATAACTCCAGATCCGGAAAATTCAATCCACCATATTTAATAGGATGCGGCAAAATAGATCTTGGCTTGCCTTCCTGCCCAAATGAAATGTCAAAACTTCTGGGTGAGCATTTTAAGATCTGAATGTCAAAATAAAGCGCGGAAAGTTTGCAGTACATACAGTAATTTGGAAGCAGCATGATAGTGCCATTTTTAAAAAGATTTGGACCAGTTTTGATTTTAAAAGTTTGAAAGAATAGATGTTTTCTCTTACTGGAGCTTGGTTAAATCCATTTATCCATATTACTTACGGTACATTTCCAGATGTTATTGATTTCCTGCACACACAGGAAGTGAAATCATTAATTTGCATAAAAAACAGGAAGTGGGGTGCAGGAGATCTAAACCTCCCATCGATTTGTTTCTTTGCACTATCATGTGTTGAGAAATGTGAGTGGCAGGAAACACTTTGTTGGATTTACCTCATACCTCTCTATAACATGCATTGCCTCATGCCTCTATTACACACAGTGGGCTGAATGCGAATGCAAAGGCGGCCATGCCAAGCAATCATATCGCAAAACATGCCAAAAACCACACCCCGGCGCATTTATAAACTGGAGATGCGAATATTTAAATACGTCAGAGGCAAATAGAAATACCCCAAATTCACATACTTACATGTCATGGAGCGTTGGCGTGGAGTAATACGCCAACCCGATAGAGGTGTGTTAAGTGTAAAAAGACTGTTTAGCGCAAGAAATCTTATGGAAAACCTTTAAAAATGATATCAATATATAGGTAACATAACTATGTATCACCAATCTTCAGAAGCCATAGTTATATCAAAAGTACAAGTAAAAGACCAATACCTTGTAGAGCGCTGGATGAACAGCAGTCTGGAGGACAATGGTGTGTTACTTGATTTCTACGGCAAATGTTCTTTTCTATGACCAAGAAAATGCCTGAGATATTGGCGCATTGGATTGCAGACAGCACTCTCCGCCCATGAAACCATGCTCACAGCCGATAGGGCATTTACTATTGGAAATGTCCATATTTTTAAGAATATTTACAAATTACTGCATGCAGCGATTGTTTTTAAGATCTTGAATTAGCTTACAGAGATCACCATTATTAACACCTTTACTTTATATAATGTATCATTTGTTTATATGACAACTGAAAAGAAAATGCACTGGATCGCATTGCGGCCGCCTCACTTTGTTGTGGGGCGGGAGGGGGTGTGGCGGTGCATTAAAGTGAATGGCAGCGGAGCCACGCCCTCCGGTCGTAATGTGATCGGTCGCACAGGAACGCATGGCACATCAATGCCTGCGATCTGGTCCAGTCAGAAAAAATGCTGCAAGCACTATTTTTTCTGACCGGACCAGAACACAGGCATTGATATGTCACATGTTCCCGTGCGGCAGAGGGGCGGGGCTCCGGTGCCATTCACTTCAATGCACCGTCACGCCCCAGAACAAAGTGAGCCGGCTGCAATGAGATCCAGCACTGTGGCTGGTGTGAACTAGCCCTAAGGGAGAATGTAACATTCTGATGATACTATATCATAGCTTTCTCTTATCTGATGTGACTTTTGTTCAAATGTGTCTTTACTCATATGGCAATGTATTTAGTATGTTTAGAGATCGCCATTTCATAATTGTTAAACCATTACATGCCCTTTCCATGTTCTTTTCTTATAACTAAGAGGTATTCTGCATATTTAGCATTTGTTATTATTGTTGTTGTTTTATGGCTGTGGGGTTGTGCTCAGGATGCTACTATAGTTGGGGGTTTAAATGGCCATGTTCCCGTGTTCATTTCATCCAACAGTTTAGCCTCATCTGAGTCAATTGGTGTTCCTTTGTGATACCCATAATCTGATGCTGGCAAGCTATGGACATGTATGTATGATTTCTTCTATGTGCTATCACGATACTGTAATGTTCTTTGACGACATGCCTAACAAGCTGAATAGAATGCTTAGCTCTCTTTTTTGTTTTTATTTTAATGATATAATAAAAAAATACATACAGGTGAAACTCAAATAATTAGAATATCGTGCAAAAGTAATTGCAGTAAGTGCTGCAAAAGGGGCCCAAACCAAGTACTGAGTACATATGCATGCTTGTACTTTTCAGAGGTCCGATATTGTTCTATGTACAATCCTTGTTTTATTGATTGCGTGTAATAATCTACTTTTTGAGGTTGTGGATTTGGGGTTCTTGGGGTTTTCCTGAGCTGTAAGCCATTATCATCACAATTATGACAAATCATGGTTTGAATTATCTTGCTTTGCATGTAATGAGTCTATCTCATATATTCGTTTCACCTTTTAAGTTGCATTAGTGAAATAAATGAACTTTGCACGATATTCTAATTATTCGAGTTTCACCTGTATATATTAATAAATGATACATTTATGTATATATTGTTTTGTGTATTTGTTGCCCCGTTTTCATTTTTTAAAATTGTTTAGGGTTCCATGACCGAAAAGGCCAGTTATTCCGTGCTGCTCCTCAAGGATTCTCTGGAATGTTTGACTCTGAAGGTAGCACTGTATTTTGTTCACTGTTATTTGGGGGGGATATGGCATTATTAACGTGTTGGCTTTATATGAGGAGGTTTCTACATTTCTACTTCATATTGTTTGTTGACCCAAATGCATAATTACAAAAGGTCGGCCGCTGTAAACTCAGGTTGACACTGGTTTTGAAGAAGGAGTCTTGGCCCCGGAAACATGTCAGCCTGAGCTTACAGTGGCCGGCTTTGTGATAGGAGCGAGTGGCGGCTGCTGCTACCATTATGCTGGGAACATGTTGAACTTATGATTGTCCTCAGTGGAGATGTTGCAGATGTAATGGAATGGTCACAGAGATGTACATCATACTCTTGTGAGTATATCTCATGGCTTTTAATTCACTTTTTAATTCATAAATTACACTTAGAGGTGGCGCTCTGTGTTTATGTTTTTTGTTTGCATGACTGATGGGAATCCCTGACCGTATGAGGAGCAGCCCCCTAAAGGTTTTACCAGTGTGACATGGCTGGAGGACCGCAGAGGCTCTACTAGCGCCCAGATCAAGAGAACATAGGTAGTTTAATCTACCTGGCCTAATATGTTGCGATATATACATGCATTAGATCTGAAATCAGCCCACATAGCTTTAATTTTCAAAACTTAATAGATTGTAATATACTGCAACGTGCAGCCAGTTCTCTTGAACTTCACCACTACTGCTAAGGTCAGGCCTAACAAAGTCCAAATCCAAAGCAGCAATTTCAAAGTACGGACTGAAGGAATGGGTTCACATTTGCTAGTTTAAGGCATAGTTTAAAATAAATCTTTATTTACAAGGCATATTTTACAGTATTGTATAAAAGTGCAATACCAGTACACGTATGATTACATACTCTGGGTCTTATTCAAACGATGTTGACGATCTCTTTGTGTTCTATTATTGCTATTATCTTCTAATTCTTTCATGTCAGGTCTTGTTAATGAAAGTCTGTGACAGATTTCATTGCACTCTGTATGCTGACAACTGAAAAACATGTATATCCCTTTATTTCCAAAATTTGTACAGGTGGCGCCTGGTGTATCCTTAGCTGAATGGATCTGAGGATCAGTGAGGTAGATAAGGGCTTCTCCTTCCTTACTTCCGGTAACCCAACCTGTAAAAGAACATTGTTTTTTTAATAGAAACATGCTGAAATATTTCTTAAAATGACTGAGAGGTCAGTGTACTCTATATTTCTATGTTATACTTTCAGATCGAAACCTTCTACAAACATTTTATCACTATATTTATTAAGAGAAAAAGAGGAATGGTTTCACTGCAGTTGCTTGTCCTGCTTCCATTCGGTGGGATAATAAGGTTGCAGGTAAGAGCCACTAGAGAGAAGATTCAACAGGATTCTTGGAAAGTGGCTACCAGTCCCAGCGTGGCACATAGGAAATTTGCAGTACACACATTTGCAGTACCATTTTTTTTAAACAGAAACCTAGAAATGAACAGACAGAATTTGTAACACAGCACAGAGAATGCGCAAAGTTCGGTGAACCACAGTCATCTTTCTGTGTCTCCTAGAACCTGACATTTCACTTGTTGACATGGGAAACAACGCATTGCACATTATTATTTCTGTAAGCACTGCTTCACTAAAAAACAATAAAAAGCTACAAACCTCATCGCTTCTCGGCCTTTTGGCTAAGATCAAGTGTAGTATCTGTTCTTATCAGTTTAATATCTGATACGTCCCCTATCTGGGGACCATATATTAAATGGATTTTTAGAACAGGGAGATGGAAGAAGAGCTTGCTCTGTCCACTCCATGCATCGACCTGGTATTGCAGTATCTCCAGGACCGGTGCACCAAAAAAAAAAAAAGCTACAAACCTCACTCATGTTTTACATCATAGAAGGTATTTAGTGCAACATTAGTGCAGTGCATGAGTTGAGTGCAGAAGAAGGTGAATGTTTGCAAAGAAGCAATTACTGGTTTAAAGAAAAACTACACCCATCCTATCCTTTACAGCCAAGCAAGGTGCCACGTTAGCCTCTATTTGGATTGCAGTTGCCATGGTGTTGCACATGTGATCAGCTATGACATCAGCCAT
Organism: Nanorana parkeri; assembly: GCF_000935625.1. NCBI lineage: Eukaryota > Metazoa > Chordata > Amphibia > Anura > Dicroglossidae > Nanorana > Nanorana parkeri. The sequence continues at coordinate 739,965 of NW_017306304.1, forward strand.
TTGAGGGTTTGAAAGTTCAGTTGAGAGCTGAAGTAAGCACACTGGCAACCTTGACAGTTGGCATGCCTTGAAAGTAACTGTTCTGGGAGACAATACATTGGTGGGGAAAGCTCTGCTTTAAGTAACACTACCCTAGACGTCTTCTATATTAAAATGGAAAATATTGAAAACAAAGCAGGTGTTACTTATAGCAACCAATCATGTGTCTGCAGTTATTCTGCAAACAGAATGCAAAAAGATTTCATTGGTTGATGCTTGTGTAAACCTTTGATAAACAATATGCAATCAAAGCGTACAGTATAGTTGTAATCTTCAGTATTGTGGAACAATGTACAGTACACACACCATTGAATGCAATATCTATATGACCATCAAATAGAAGATCTAAAAATAATGAACAACTTACCTTGTAAATCCACCACAATATCAGAACACTGTGAAAATTCATATACAAAATGTCCGAAAGCCAATCCATACTTGGTAGCTTTATACTGCATTCGTACTGTTTTAGTGTTATTGGTTAATTTGACAAAATCTCCAAGAATGTAAGGTTCCACACTAACACAACTTGTAATGGTTCTGCCATCCATAATCTGAAGGAGCAAAATAGGTCAAAATTCGTGTTACTATATTTGTAACTCCAGAGTTGTTTCCTAAGCTTGGCATCTATTGACAATTTCTGAAATATCGGAGCACATTTTTATGTTCAGAGATCGGAGAACAAATGTTTATGTTCATTAAATGTGCATTGGTGTCACAAATGTGCACTTAAACTTCATTTGCTTAGTTCTGGATAGAGTGGGGAATCATTATGACCTCTGTTAGGTTTGTATTGTAGTTCATGGCCCCTGTTGGGGAGGTTCCCTTTCACTTCCTAATACTAATCAAAAATTACTGCGCTAGGAATGGGTGACTCAAAAACAAACTAAATAGACCAGCAGCAACTATGTGTGTAAGTGAATCTATTGTGTAGCAGATAAGTTGTGCTCGGTCTGATTGTGAATAGGTGTGAAAGTGATCTCTCAAAACCAAAGGGGGGAGATCACCTTCAGATAACAAAATAAAATAAATTAAAAATATTAATATTTTTAATTTGACATCCAGCCGGCGCAGCAGCCAATGAGTGGGATGCCCGCCCCCTCATCACACAGAACTGCTGCGGACACGAAGGGGGAGACAGGGAGCTGGAACTATGAAGGTGACATGGGGTCCGGGAGCGGAAAGCTGGGGACATGAAGGGGGAGATGAGGGGAAGCTGAGGACATGGAAAAGGAGAGTGTGGGGTCCGGGAGCGGAAAGCTGGGGACATGAAGGGGGAGATAATGGGGAGTTGGAGACATGAAAGAGGAGAGTGTTTTTTTCCCCTTGTCTAAATTTTGTTTTAAAAAAAAAAAATCTAATTTTTTTCCTCTTTGGGGGGGGGGGG
>NW_017306304.1:741426-743655 GCF_000935625.1 Nanorana parkeri
ATAGACAATACAAAAATCTGTCTGTTAAATCCCCAATACTGTACAACCAAAGAGGTCTTGGAATTTGTCATATTTGCTCGAAATCGAAATCAAATTCATCTTTTTACTTTACTACTTCATTTTAACATACTTCTGTGCATCATATAATACACAATCTGTCAATTTAATCCCTAATTCTGAACAACCAAACAGGTAACAAAATGTTATCATATTTGATCAAAATCATACCCACCTCTTATCAACCCTGCCCAGTTTGAATCACCCAAAATGTGGTTCAAACCTACTAAATTAGTGGTGTTTAGGAGATATATTTGCTAACCAGAAAGAATCCTCTTCAACACAAGGCTCGTGTATCTAAAGTGACTCTGTAAGTAAAACATGTTTTAAATTGCCTCTTTTGCTGTCTCTGCATGTGAAGCTCCATGTAAAACCTCGGCTTGCTGGGATGCTCTAACTCCTGTGTGCATGCCTGGGACTTATGTCATCCTGGGCCAGCCAATCAAGATGGCTGAAGACGCCAAACCTGAAAGAAGACCAGACGCTGATGTTGGCCATGGTGGTGGAGTTTGCAGACATCGCATCACTGGAGCAGGTTTGTAGTTTTTGAAACAATCTAAAATTCTGTAACTTGACCTTATACTAATGGCTGGCAAGGTACAAGACTAGAAATATGGGTAGCAGGACAAATCAGTCAAAGTATATAACAAGAGCTGCTCTCAGATACATATACAATCTGCTTATGAACCCCCGAAAGCTTATTCTAATTATCTTGATTTTCTATCTTGGTCATAAAGGCAGGAACATCAATAAAACTATTTCACACTGAAGGTGTCCAAGCAGCAGTCACTACTTTACATAGAAAGCTAGGTGCATGAACAGACAGGTGGGTGCTATTGCTTCTCTTTTGTACAAATATTGCATTATGTTTCTCTTACAAGAGCTTCTTACCAAGAGAACTGATGAAGGGATGTAGAATATCTGAGTGGGAATGTTCTGTTCGTAGAGTCTTTTGTTGAATTCTGTGACATAATACTGAGCAGTCATCTGACGCTCAACATCAATGAAATGGTACAGTAGCTCCTTGCGATTCTTATAGGCCTTCCCAACATACCTACAATAAAGACGCATAAAGATCTTTGTGAACTATACATTATTTTATAGCCTTCTTTTGCATTCTCTAGGAGTGAAAAAACCTCTCAGCAGATGACCGTATTGTGGGTTTTGGGGCATGTGTGCAATTTGAACCAATAAATAATATAAATACATGAAAAATGAATGTCCATAACCCAGCATCACCGCTCCTTCACAGCAGCACTAGACAGAACACCGGGTGCACAAACAGATAGATGATTAAGCCCATTATTGGGTGAAACATGTTACAGTGAAGAGGATCCATGACAGGACGATGTGTACCTGTGTGCTACAATAACTTCTTCAGCAAAGTGTTTTGACTTTGCTGAATAATTTATTGTAGCACACAGGTACACAAGACTTTTTTTGAGATGAAAATCAATGTGTTATCCTGTACATATTTTTTTTTACATGCAATTATAACCAGTTTAGAAACATTGGGCTGCTCTACCCTCTTGTCTCCAATCCAGCTGCTTGAACCTTGGTGCCTGGTAAAGCTTCCGCCGGAGCCTTCACAGCGCAATAGGTAAAAAAAACGGCACTCGCAAGGGGATAGCTACGACTGAGGCCCAGTGTGGGGGCTGAAACATGTAAGCATTTGTTTGTTTACAGCTGTTATGCCTTTTTACAAATAAAGTATTGGATAGACGGATCCCATTGCGAGTGCCGTTTTTTTACCTATTGCAATTAAAACCAGTTGTGTAGAAGCCACGGAGTTGCAGGTAAATATAGACTATGCACACATATAGATACCTACAAAAGTTTCTTGTCTTGAATAACAAATTAAGGTGATTGAATATTGCTAAAAGGCAACTCAAGTAGGCAGCTTTTCACAGTGTATTTGTGTGGGAATGCAAAATGTTTGCAACTTCATTCTGTGTTGTGCAATATCCCAATCTAAAGCTACCTGCACATTACACCCACCCAATACGGCCATCTTCAGCAACCTCTACAAGACTTCTGAATGACTGCTGACTGACCACTCTAAAGAGGAACCCTATATCAGCAAGGTTAGAAAACATGTCCCACTTCTATTGTATCTACTTGTGATACAGGGTGCTAGCAGAATCTGCTTGCACTGCTTTTCATCCCCCCCCC
>NW_017306304.1:743896-771026 GCF_000935625.1 Nanorana parkeri
ATTTCCCCCCCCCCCCCCCTTCCATGGATTAAACATGAATTCTCAACTCAGAGAATCCTCTAGTGGTCTCCAAGGCAAAATGGATCCCCATGTGTGTGGATAACAAGCTGACCTAGCCAATTTGTTCATAGTGTATTGTACAGTCATACCCATAAGTTAGATTCATAGAAAATGTGATAAAAAATATATGTTCTAATTAAAACATATTTTATTCAGGTTGACACATGTTTTATTACTACTAGGCCTTGCATATGCAAGTCAAACAATAGCAGGATTATTCACAAAAGGCTGAAGAGTTTGGAGAAGTCAGGAGAAGAGAACAATCTAGGACAACATAGCTGATGTGGAAAAATTCTCCAATTCAGCTCACTTTCCAGTTCAGCAATGTTGTCCTAGATTGTTCACTTCTCCTGCCTTCTCCAACCTCTTCACCCTTTTGTGACTATCCCTGTAAGTTTTATCTATAACAACCAGTGAAAAGCATTACCATAATTACCAAGGATATTCTATTTGGTTATTCAATAAAACAACTGTAGGACTTATTATACACATGTCAACCAACAGGAATCCATCCTTTACTGACCTCCTTTCAGTAAAGCTACCATAATTTGAATTGATTGTTGTGAGTTAGTCTACTGTTCACTCTGCACTATGTATGAAATTAACCTGAAAGTGTCATTTGTGTAGTTCATACTAAACACTAATGCCTGGCGGGCTGCAAGGGAAACCACAACCACTATACTAAACGTTCAGTTTTTATGATCCAAAGACAATGATATATACTGTATGTGTATATGTACAAATTACCTTCCGAGAGTCTCATCCTGGTGTAGAAAAGAGATCCAGAAAGCCTTTCTTTGTTTTCCTTCTTTTTTAGGATCTTTTCCAACGTGCACAAGAGTTTCCTGGCCTGTCCACAGTTCAGATTTCTTGGAGAATTTCAGAAGCAAAGCATCTGCATACAGTAACCAGATATGGTGTTTAATATATATATATATATAAAATTGGGCCCAATATTCACAGTTACCGTAATTCTTTAGACTTAATCATTTACACTCACGTCATCTTATAATACCGCACATACACAGCAAACCCACTTGTTTCTCTTTTCTGCCAGAGACCCTAGATGTGCCACTTTACAGCACATAGCTAACCTTTTTCTGCTATAGTCTTCATATTGTAAACGAAATTAAAATATGCCAAATAATAACATTGTTTTGTTTGTTAATTTAGTTTCAACAAACTTAACAGCAGCTTACAGAGTGTCTGTCCCAAAAGGAACTTGCAATCTAATGTCCATTCCACACACATACAGACACAGTAGGGCCAATTTGGGTAGAAGTCAGTCAATCTACATGTAGGTTTAAAGGATATGAGGAAACTGCAGAACTATAAGGAAATCCAAGGCATAGGGGTCTTGTACAATTTCTGGTTTAACTCCTCGCTCTGACCGGACCTAGCATTGCATATATCTCATTTGTAACAATGCTCCTGGCCTCACTACTGCAAAACATCAGTTAGATATTTCTACCCAGGGGTCTGACAGTGTGAAATCTCTCTTTTCAGCATTTCTTCAAACAATACTGAAAGCAGCTGTTACTTATTAAATTGTGACTAAGATATAAATGGGGTCTTTTTACCATTTTGTCAGATGAACTAAGAATGGAATTATCACAAATTCAAGCAGACAATAGTTCTGTTCTTTGTCAGGGGAAAAAAATCCTCTAATTCCTTATGGGAAGGAAAACAAAAATATATCCAAAAAAAAGCTTCTAAATATTTGTCTTGGTAGAAAGGTCCAGAAACATCCTTAAATCTGTACCATCAAAAGTTGGATTTCAGTATTCACCATAATGATCAGGAGACAGTATAAAGTACTATCATAACGTTTTATAGCACATTCACCTTTCGCTCCTCCATTACTCTGTTTAACTTCCAGGGGTAAGAAATGACTGAGTACGCACTCCTCTTCCTCTGCTCTGTGCTAACCCCTAGTTCCTAGCTGCTTGCTTATTGCAGTTTCCAAGCTGTGGCCTTCTTTGCTGTTTTGCAGGCTGTTCTGATTAAAATATCTCCACTTGTATACTGGATCCCTATTGACATGAATGAGGCTGTATGCCAAGCATCTCTAGTCTCGATTTACGGTGCCACTCAAGTCATTGGGGACCCAGCGTGCAGATGCAAAAGGTGCTGAAGCGATTTTCCTCTGAAAGGCTGGACAAACCAGAGGAAGCTGCAGCAGGACTGGGGGGGAACAGGTGATTGGTACCGTTTTAAAGTGTGATTCCACTTTTGCCGCCGAATTAGGATAACACCAACTTAATATTTGTTACATTTTCCCATTCACATATCATAACTTATATTTTTTTTTTTTATGATCTTTTCGATGATGTTTCTGCAAACTCAGGACTAAAAAATCCTTCTTAGTTCTCACTGTCTGAGGGGGTCCTAACAAAGGGTTAAAGATCTGAAGACCTTGTATGTTAATTAACTTTTTAAAAAACTAGCCTCTCCCTCATCAACTTATAGGCATCTATTCTAACCACTAAAAGTTGCCTGTAGAATCCTCCGTATAATCGTGCTCCAAAGAAACAGCTAAAATGTGATTTTTTTGTTTAGATATTCTGTGTGAACAGTAATTCATAACAAACATATCGAAGGGTTCCACAAATTTGGCTGCAAAAATAAAAAATACCCTTTAAATTTAGCTTAGGGAGGGTAGGAGGATAGATTTACTGATAATTGTTAGAAAGGTACCCCTGTTCTTTAAATAAATGAGCTATTTAGAACAGGCTCCTATACACATATACATAACCTTTGTTTGAGCAATATGTCTCAATCTGGCTATTTTGCCTGTAGTAAAAACAAACAATAATTTCTGATCATATTATTATGCAGGATTTATATAGCTCCAGCAGTTTGCACAGCGCTTTACAATGTAAGGAAGACATTACAATCACAATACAATTCAAGACAAGATGGTAAGGAGGGCCCTGCCCCTGAGGGCTTACAATCTAAAACTGATATGAAACACAAATAATGTCAAATAAAATGTGAGGGTAATGTCCCTCACTTGTATAAGAGTATTAAAACGAGGCTCCACTATATCATATATAACAAATATGTCCAGCAAGCCCTAATAAGTAAAATGTAAAAAAGTGTATGTAGCTGGACCGAGGATCAAGGGGTCCAATACACATTAATATCCAGCATCTTGACTTGAACATAAAGAGCCATGTATCTAACAAATTTGAATGTGCATACACTAGTTCAGATTTGTAAGATATGACTATTCAAGCTGAAGTTCTTCACTATCCAAAAAATAGAATAAACATAACCACCGGCTAGAACCATGACAGCCAACCAGGGCAATAAAGGCATTACTGCTTTACCGGACCTGGGCATGAATCTGTCAGCACCAGCCAAATAGGTATGGTTGTTATCAAAGCCAGGCTAGATGAGTGAGATAGAGCTGCTGCTAAGACTGAGAAAAAATTGTAGGTAGCAAATAAAATGAAGTGTGTTTCAAAACGACAGCTTCTTACATAATATGACCTCTAGGTCAATAGAAAGAGATTTTAAGCAACTCTGTAACCTGACAAGAAGGCTGAGAGTATACCTAAAGTCAAAACTTTTCTTTTTGAGTTTTGGAAACAGTAGGGAATGGTGTAAGCCCATATCAGGTATGGTTACCCAATTGGCTAGATTTTCCTTTGCTACCTGTCTCAGCAAAGAAGAGAAAGAGGAAATCGCCACCAGAACAGATGTCTCCATTGGAAGATTTCTCCTATTGTCCTGTTCCAGCAACAACTAAAAACATTGGTATTAGCCTTCACTTTCTGTGCCACTGACAATGGTTACTGAGAGAAATAGAGAGTTATTCTTCCCATCATGGGCACAGAAAACAATAAGACATGGGTTTCAACACTTCCATACTCTATTCAAAGTTAACAAAAAAGTTCTGAGTTTAGATGTACTTCACGCTGTTAGAAATGTACTTTGAAGTTTAATAAAGATTCATTTAAATCAAAGATTAACATGCAATTACATACAATTAGCAATCCACGAAGCTTGTAGGATCAAACAATCTATATGATCTTTGCTATGGTACAATACCATTTAGCTATTTGTAAGGGGCCTGAGCCATCTTTGATTTTTTTATCATGGTGGCACTCAGGCTAACAAAAATACTCATAGTGCACAAAATTTTAAATCACAAGCCATTTGAAGCCTTACTCCAGCTCTCTAAATTGTAGGTTTAATAGATCATCGAGAATGTATAAGAGAAATATATGATTGTTATATTAATACAAGAACCTAGTGACAGAAAAAGATCATATAGGGTCATTCATATGTGCTTACCATAAGGAGTGTTGGCACCTTAGTTTTTTAAAAAGTTATTGCTATGAAAACGTCAAATATGAAAATAAGATAGAAACATATATACTTACTATATGTTTTCTGAACATGCTTGAAGTTAAAAACCCCTGTATGTTCCAGCCTCTTGAGCAGCCATTCATGACTTACACCTGATAGAAGTCTTTCATAATCAGTGACATCTAAGGAACGGGCCTGGAGTATCTGCTCTTTTTGTTGTGCTTGCATAAGAATAAAAGAGCTTACACTTGAATTTAGAGATGAATGTGACTCTGAAAATGGACTAACTTTGGACCAAGAGCTAGAGCCGTGGCTGCTACTGGAGCTAATATTGATCTTACTGTCCACATCTGCCTTGCTTTTTCCAGAAGAAGATAGTGAACTGTTTTGCTGACTTAAGGGCATTTTGTCAGCAGAACTTTCTACAGACCACTGGCGGCTAAGGAACTGCATTTCCAGTTTATCTTCTGTGGCTAACAACTTGCCTTCAGAAGAGGCAGCTGAGGATTTGTGGGTAGAGGCAGACTGACCCGAAGGCAGCAAATCAGAATCGTGCATCCCAATAGATACTTCATCTGTAGTAATATTTGTTTCATCTTCTAAATCAATTCCAAAAATTAACCTATGTTCTACAACATGGCCCGATACCTCTGTTGTATCTTTTGTTTTCCCTTTGAGGTCAGGTTCATACAGTACCTTCTGTCTAGCATCAGCATCTAATGATACTGCATTGACATCTTCATGAACTCCAAATTGTGTATCATCTGTAGTATCCTTTGTTTCACCTTCTACATCAATTTCACAAAGCAACACTTGTCTTAATTTATCACCCGAATGACTGGTATGAATTTGCATAGACGAGTGGATTCCACTGGGAAGATCATCTGTAGTATCTTGAGTTTCAACTTTCTGGTCAATTCCAGAGTGAATCATTGACTTTGTAATAATACCTGATGGACCAGTAGATGTCATCATAAACTTTTGTATTTCAGGTGGTGGATCGTGTGTAGTATCTTCTGTTTCACCTTCCAAGTCAATTCCTGAATGGATCCTTGGCCTTATAACAACACCTGATGGACCTGAAGGTACAATGATAGTATTTTTATTTACAATGGGTCCATCATCTGTAGTATCTTGCGTTTCATCTTCCAAGTCAATTCCTGAATGGATTCTTGGCTTTATAACAACACCTGATGGACCTGAAGGTACAATTATAGTATTTTTATTTACAATGGGTCCATCATCTGTAGTATCTTCTGTTTCAATTAAAGAATAAATACTTGGCCCTGTAATAACACCTGATGGACCTGGAGGTACCATCATAGTCTTTTGTATTCCAGAGAGTACATCATCTGTAGTGTCTTGTGTTTCACCTTCCAAGTCAATTCCAAAATAAATACTCGACCCTGTAGTATTAACTACCTGACCTGCAGGCACCCCATCAGACTTAAACATTTGTTGCTTCTCTATGACATTGGTTGGTTTGTTGGTTTCGGCAGCATCATCAAGGTCAACAAACTCAAAAGACCCATCATCTGAATGTGTACTAGACCCTTTAGCAGAGGATTTTCCATAGACACTACTGTTGGTAGCTGATGTTTCTGAGTATTTATTTCCAGCATGGACAATGTTGGTACAACTTGTTTCAATAGATCTGTTTTCCCCAGCTGTTTTATTATCTACTTCATGATTCTGAGGATCAGTGACATTGTCTTGAAGGGAAAGACCCTGCAAATGTATGTCAGCGCCATATTTTTGTTCACCAAGAACTTTATCGGAAGTAGAGGATGAACTAAGACTCACAACATCAGCACCTTCACTATTAGAAATATGAGGCTCCTTTTCATTTTGTTCTGGTATACATTCCCAGCTAAAAGAAGAATTTGACAAACTGGAGCCCTGACTACCACTATGTGAGCTACTTAATCGTTGCCTTCTGTCTTCATCAAAAGAGTAACTCACAGCATCAGAATGTACAAGTTTTCTTCTCCTCCTCAGTGACTGGTCACTTAGTTGATCACTAGCTGTTTGGCTTGGGGAGCTGTCTACGGTACTGATGGTGTCGGTAGTCTTCAAGGCAGTTATACAAGCTCCTGATTTCATTTCATCCTCCTCTGTGGTGTGGTTTCTGCAAGCAACATCAAACACTTTGCACACGGAGATATGATGTTGAGAATACATATCCAAAAGTTTGTTGAAGCTGACTCTTCCAGTGACAATATTTTCTTTAATGCAGTCTTTGTAACTGTCTGGTACAAAAGATCGGTCATCTGAGTTTGGGAATTGTCGCACTTTTAAATGTTCTTTAATATTGGTTACAAGGAACATAACATCACTGGCCAAGACTCCTTTGTCACGTTTGTCTGATGACACATTATACACTGCCAGTTTTTCCATGGCCTCTTTACAAAGCTGATTCACAATATCATTTTGCCCCGCTTCACTATTAATCCACCTGTGCACATTTGCAAGACAAAAGGCTGACTTGACAAAGCTGTGAAGCTCCTGTTTACTTGTTACTTGCTCTCCTCTTTTTTCAGTGAGGAGACCAATCTCAAAAGACTCTTTGGCCTCCAGGAGATAGTGAGATTTATTCTCCACTGGACACTCTTTAGACAAACTGTAGGATAACAAGCATGTGCCTCGGATATTCTGATGGGGGGAAAAAACAACAACAATAAAATATGATTGAGTTAAATATCTACAGATAACCATCACCTTAACATCTAGAGCAATATGCCATATGTCAGGAATCAAATAACATTTAATTCATCTTCACAAGTTTCAATTTGTGTTCTTCTCCTGTGCTGCAGTTTTAAACAATTCATGTTAGGGCATTTAAAATCTAATGATGACTCTGACATTTTCTTCAGTTTCTATTTAGTGAAAAATGTGCCATCAAAACAAACTCTGTGAGGGGAATTTATCATAATGGGAGCAGACAAAATCTGGAGCAGCTGTGCACAGCAACCAATCAGCTTCTCTGTTTCATTTCCAAATCTTAAAGTGACATTAACCACCTTCCGTCCGCCGAACGTTGAAAGACGGCAGGACGGGAGTCTCCTGGATGCAGGTGGGCGTCTTTAGACGTCCTTCGTGCCGGCGCCCACTGGGGCGCACGAGCGGGAAACCGCCTGGATTTTAAAGGGCCATCGCTTGTATGATGCAAGTGAGGGTGCACCCCTCCTTACCTCTCGTCGCTGTCCCGCTACCGCCGTCTCCGCAATCCCGGGGGCTCCATCCATCCCAGGCGATGTGGCTCTGTTCACTGAGAACGGAGGGAGATCAGTACGCGATCTCCCTCCGCTACAGAAACCGGAGAGAAGCTGATGAAGCAGATCTGTGCTTCATCAGCTTCTCTGGGGGTCCCTAGGTGACATTAGGGGTCTTAGAGACCCCTGATGTCTCCATAAAGTGGACCTGTAACTGTAATTTGTTATTACATAGGGTACTTCTGAGCACCCTATGTGATAACAATAAAGTTAAGTGTAAAAAAAAAAAAAAAAATTGCTCACAAAATAAAAAAAAATGAACACAAACAAAAAAAACCACAAATTTTTTTGACAGTCCGGCATTCCCACATAGATGCGCAAAAATGCGTTAGATGTGCCTACACGCAATAGCTGGGCGGATCCAGACATAATTGTCGGGATCCGTTTCAGCTGCGGCGTCTCAGTATACCGCACGCTGTAGCTCGCAGTATACTGATTTTAGGGTGACGGGAGGACGCTAGTTTGTGTCCTTCCGTTACCCTTAGGAGAACTATGGGGAAAAGCCCTAACCCCATAGTTCTCCTTTAAGGATCTGCAGCTGAGTGATACACAAATAAGATACATTATTTTGTTATTAAGTTACTATTAGATGATTTGAGGCTCTACAGCTGACTGATATACAAATAAGATACATGTTTAATAGTTAAGGTACTTGAATGCACTTTTAAGATTTAACCCCTGAGTTTAGTGCCACTTTAAAAGGAGAACTATGGGGTCAGTGTTTTTCCCCATAGTTCTCCTTAGGGTAACGGGAGGACACAAACTAGCGTCCTCCCGTTACCCTAAGCTCAGTATACCGCGAGCTACAGCTCGCAGTATACTGAGACGCCAGAGCGGATCCCGACCTGGACATCGGGATCCGCCCAGCTGCGTGAGTGACAGCTGGCTCTGCCTATCTAGAGGCAGAGCCAGCTGTACCCGCCCCCTCCCCCATCTGTTCTGCCAGTCAGCGCTGGCAGATCGGAGCGGGGAGAGGGGAATCCAGCCCCTCCCCCTGTCACGGCAGAGAGCCGTGACAGGATCGAGAGGTGAGCGGACCTGGTATGTGTTCGCTCACCTCCCGATCTACTGAGCCGACCTGTGACAGTCTCATTGTCACAGGTCGGCTTAGAACTATGAGGTGAGTGGAAATCACTCATGTCATAGTTCTCCTTTAATCTGGCTCCAGGGAGATTTTCTAGCAAGTTGTGTGATGGCATGCACCTATGACCACCTCAGGGGCTTGTTATCTTCTTTCAGTACACAAGTAGATTAATGCTTGCTTTTATTGGTATAAATGTCCCTGCTATGTACAGCCAGCTATGAATCACACTGAAGGGCAGTGCTGGAAGAGACTGATAATTAAATATTGCTGGTACCAGATAAGATTGTGACTTGAGATAAGAGAGTTTTTATTATGCAGCATGTCTGAAATGTTGTACTTTGTGGAAATCACTCATCTCATAATTCTCCTTTAAGGGAAAATTTCTCTAATGGACCCAAATACAGCAATACAACAACAGAGGTTCTAACTCTACCCGAAAAGAAACGTTTGGGCTTCGATGTTAGTTTTTTGAGTGACCATACAATAGGAAGGTCTGTTATTTGTAAGAATAGAAGAATAGAGATCTGCCTGGGTAACTGTCACGGCTGCTGAACTGTCATACACATAACACTATTTCCTACATTAGAATTTTGAGCAAATGGTTAATGGAAAAGAGAAGGGACCATTGGCTGCTTGTTGGAAACTCTGCAGGCATTTTTGAGCAGATTAGAAAAAGTTCCTGCTTTCTAACATCTCTGCTGTCAGATTATACATTTATGGAACATAACAAACAAAGACTATTAAAGACAGAAAAGAAACGCAGTGTACAAAACACTATGTATAAAATAAATAGTATAAACTCTATATTGAAATATATCACTAAGATAAGATATATACCAGATTGGTGAGCACAAAGAGGGGTGTATACAGACTAAAGGTTGCTGCCAGTTTACAAGCCTCTGCTGCCGATAATAACCGGTGATCAAATTCTTCCAGTAGGGTCTGTCAGTATAATCACAGAAAAAAAATCTTATATCAGCATCTTTAAGAGCAATTCAAAGCAACAAGCAAAACCAATTTTAAGTCTATACCCTCCGTACAGACAACAAATAATTATCTGTGTTTGGATTAAACAATCTGCTAAATTATCAGCATTTCTTCCATCTTCCAAGCGAAGAAATCTAATGGCTCTGCAATTAAACCTAATACAAGGTTTATTAAGACAGACCTTTCATAGGCTGGGCATCAAGACAATTTTTCAGAAGAGAAGACAGAATACACTGTAAGGACCTCTTTACACTGTTGTGCTGTGCCGCACCACACAGTAATACGTTATCTGTATTAGTGCAATGCATTGGCAAATAAATGTGCATGTCCGATTTCTGGTTTATTGCAAACACTTTCAAATAAATGGTCTGCCTTAATGCAAGCATTACACAGCATATCTGACTGCAGAAGTGTGAATGGGCCCTAAGTGAATGTTGAAAATTAGAGCACACTAGGTCTGCATACCTGAACTACCTTTAGCTGTATTTCTTTGTTTCGAATTATTACTTTAATTAAAGATCGTAGAAGCATAAGTAAGCACTGTACTATAAAAGGAAAATAAAGGCTCAAAAAATTGTTCACATAATTGAATCCTCTGTTTTAACACGTGTTGCTCCAAAATGTACACTTTGTTGTGCCTCTACTTAGGAGTGGTTAGCGCTGCATTAAGCTGGCCATAGACCTTACAACCATCGCAAGACTCTAATTAAAAAAACGTACGATCTGCCCATCTTGGACAGGCAGATCGTACTTGCGATGATCGATGGCCCGCCCTGCAGAGGGGCGGGCCTCCGATGACTACAATGGTGATCGGGCATTTGTCTTACAAGCGTGCCACAAACCCACCGACAATCGTACGATTCTCAGCGGGTTTTTGAACATGCTCGTAAGACAAAAGTCGTGCAACCTTACAGTAGCAGAGACGCACGTCTTCCATACACTTTTCAATTATCGTACGATTCGCAGGATTTCCCACGATTATCGTACGATAGTCGCAAGGTATATGGGCACCTTAAATTGGGAGCTCAGGGGAGGAAAGCCAAAAGGCACACTTTTCTCCTAAAGATGTTAAATTCACAAACATTAAAGAATTTTAAAAACATACCCCTGCAGTGGGGCTATCCCCGCACTGCAAGGGTTAGAGAGCACTTCTTTAGGTGCTGTCTAGGGGAGTCAAATAAAGTAGATATACCCACCTGATCCTCAGTCAGCGCTCGCCTCTCTCCCTCTTCTCTCCGGGTGGGGAATGTCACTCGGTATCCTCACATCTAATCCAGGCCAATGGACCTGCGTAAGACATGATGATGCCAACGTTCCTTAGATCGCTGGAGCCCAGGGTAGAAGAGGCTGCCAGGACCAGTCTAGCTGCTGGGAGGACTAAGGATCAAGTAATTCTGCTTTGACTCCCCTAGACAAAACAAGCACTTAACCCTTGCAGTGCAGGGGTAGCCCCACTGTAGTCAGTAAAATGTGTAATACTTTCACATGAATTGAACATTTATCTGTATAAAGTCTTATTTTCTTATAAAGTTTATCTCATTCGTGTTATTTTATTAATATCTCAAATGGTTATTTATTTTTTAAACACTATTCTGAGTAGCAGCTTCCTGTCAACTCCCACAATGCCTAGCACCACATGTCACATGCAGGTAGGCTTCAGGCTGTAGGAGAGCCTGGCAAAGTAGAGAGGTGGGGTGGAGCTGAAATGGAGTAGTGAGAAAAACAGTGTACTAGTTGCTAAGCACAGAGCTTCTGTATATGTGACTACTATAGGAGATACAGGAAGGCAGATTGGAATGTATGTGAATGTGCTTCTCAAAGGTAGTCATGGGGACTAAATGGACACAGAAATGTAAAGATACGGAGTGAGAGATATTGAAATGGTATGCTGAAGCAAATATGAAATTCTTGTTTAAGACTTCAGTGACGCTTTAATACTAGTTACAGCACGTTTCCATCTGATATGTTATAACAAATAAGTCTTGAATCAGGACATTTTATCCTGGTGCTAAAGCCACTTGTTCCAAAGCAAGATACATCTTTGGTTTCAGCTACAAATAGACTCAGACTGGCAGGTCTATAAAAAATTGTATTGCCTTAAAACATATAAGCAATGAAATAATATTGAATGACACAATACATACTAATCCCACGTGGTTATTTTTCTTGAACCTCTGATAATCCTCCTCACTCATGGATATAAAAATGTCTGCTAAAACACCAAGAGACGTCGCAATTCCCTTAAAGATAAAAATAAAAAACATTTAAAGAAAGCATAAAAAAGTAAACAATCTATATATTAGGAGAAACGTCCTTTCATGCTAAAACCCTGCAAGGCATTTCCAGATGAATATGATTCTGTGACCTTGTATATGGTATCAAACCACAGATGTTGCACCTCTGTTATATGTTATTAAACAGTTGAAAATCATTTGTACAGAACAGACCAAGTGGATTGTGAGTGATCTGCTTCTTTAGTACATATTGCTTTAAGGAAGGGATGGGTTTTATACTGTCACTGCAAAGGCAAGGATTAGACTTTCCTTGTAACTCAGATTCATCTATTCTAGGCTCTAATAATTGATCAATTACTTAAAACAGTAATTAGTGGCCTTCATTACTAAGCAAGCTAAAACTTCCTCATTGCATCTCGTTATCAGAGTAAAGAGCAAAGAGCCGTATGATTGCACCAGATTCTGCTCTGTCATTAAATCATTTGCTTTTGTGTCTCGCTGGAAAGCTATCACTTTAGCTATTTAACAATATATGATTACAGAGGGTAAAGGAACACACCAGACTACTCCCACCTGTCTGATGTTATACCATAAAAGCAAGTGTGAATACATGGGTTACAAGAGCATCCTTACCGGCACCCATAACAGACAGGTTATTATAGACATAAGGAGGTTCTACCTTTTTATCAGGTATGGGCAGTTCCAAAAAGCCGACAATGGAAGTCCAGATGAGCTCAGCTGCCTCATACCACATCCCTATAGTTCAAGAAAAACAATACTCTAATTACTTACAACCACACTGCACTTGTAATTAGTAAAACGGCTTGTATGGGGACATTATGAAAGCTATTTAGGCTGCTTAAGACCTTGCTAATACATATTTCCATAAGTCTATAGCATTCCCAATAACAGCATCCAATCAAAGGTGAACAGATATCAATAATAGCTGTAGTTCTTCATTATAGTATGTTCGTTTTTACTGTCCTATATGGGTCTTTACTGTTTAGCTCAAGTGTGGCCAGATCTGCCTTCTCTAGCCATATGACAGGTGGCCCAAGTTCTTGGATATGCTACTTTATTATTATACTTTGTACACGTCATTTACTGCTAATACAAATATTAGAAACACTGCTCCTACCGCAACCTATTGAATGCCAGAATGATTCAACATTAAACAACCAGTGTAAAATATGTGTACACCACAAGGACCTTAAAATGAAATGTATAGACCCAAGGCGTACTAATTCAACTCCACAACTAAGTGGATAGAATTTTATATGATAGCATGTATGAGAAATCTCGTCAGAACATTCCATAATGCCATCAGAGACTTGGCGAATGGTGTTTGAAAGTTTGTTTGATTTTAACAATTGATTTTGAACTGAATGGAGTTTCCTAAAAGAAAACCACATTCATTTAGAATTTCATTTGTTAAAAAAAAAATTTTTTACGCCATTAAAGGAGAAATATGGCATGAGTGAAATGGGGTGGGCACAGCTGGCTCTAGAGAGGCAGAGCCAGCTGTCAATCAGGTCCCGGAGTGGATCCTGACAATATTGTTGGGATCCTTCCCGGCTGCAGCGCGGCTCTGTGCTGTCAGCATATAGCGGCAATAAGCTGCTATATTCTGTGTTTTGGGTCACAGAAGCACATACTTTAGTAAATGTTCTCCTGTGACCCAAAAGAGAACTACGGCCTAAAAAGGTTTGACAACAAAAAACTACTTTCAAACAAAATTGTAACCGTGTATACCCAGCTTTAGATGTCCACCTTTAGTTGTCCCAAATATCCTGATGGTATTCACAAAGAAAAACACCACAAGATCTTTAAAGTGACATTAAAGTATATATTTTTCCCTCCCCCAATGTTAGTGTCAGCACTTACCTTAAATGATGTCTCTTAATCGGATCTTCTTCTTCTTTCCTGTCCTTTTCATCTGTCTCTCCAGCGTTGCGGCGGGTCTCCGATTCAGCGCTGACTCCTCTGTCCTTGCTGGCACTTCCTGTCCCACGGAGTCTGCATGCGGGTGCACGCCGTCCATATACTTATCTTGTGTCTCTCCTCGCGTCCCGGCCGAAAATCTGAACTGCGCATGCTCCCGCCCCAAGATCCTTTGCGGCCGCCCGAGATTTATTAGATTTTCAGACAGGAGCGTGCGGGGAAGACACAGGTAAGTTTTAACCTCTTTTAAAGCGGTTGGTTTTAAAAAAAAGTTTTTGCATATATCTACTACTTGCTAGCAGTAGATATATGCAAAAAAACGGAGGGTTTTATAACACTTTAAGAAGTGTAAATCAGAAAGATCTTACTCTGTTCAAAACCGATTAGGTATTATGGATACCTGTTGCTCTTCTGCAATAAAAGACACTGTTAGAATGGAATCCTTCCTTGTTGTTTCCTCGTCAGGTGGCTCTGACCTTCACCTGACCAGCTATCCAGACAGTTACATCAGGCAACCCCTCCACCTTTAGCATATTTCCCAATACAATATAGTGTCTTTGCAAAGTATCAAATGCAAACACATAGGGGGGAATGTATCAAATGTGGAGCAGACCAAATATGGGGAAGTTGCCTATTGCAACCAATCTGCTTCTTTCTTTCATTTTCAAAGCTCAACTACACATGCTGAAGAGAAAAACTGACTGGTTACTATGATTCTGTCTGCTCCAGTTTTTATAAATTCCCCTTATAGTGCTCACTGCCTACACTCCATCTAATATGCATTACTTTATAGCATTTACAATGTGTTCAATCAAATCATACATCTTGATGCTGATATTGATGCTTGATGGGTGTTTTGCTTCGTGAATACCATCACGATATTTGGGACGTGACAAAGGGTGGACATCTAAGTGTGAGTTGTCAAGTGCACTTTCAAACATCTTGGGGCTATATATTTGCTTCTAAAGTCCCTGCTGGGTACACACCGTATCTTACATTGGGTGTCTGATGATGGATAGCTCATATTGTGCATTCAATAAATTGGGGTAGGCACAGCGGTTTTAATATTTTGTGTTTATTGTGCCCTGCCTTTGATATTCGTTTCTTTTTCTCCTTCCGCGATTCTTAGTTTACTGCTAATCTTCACCTCCAAACTAACCATTCAATTCAAAACTGATGTGATTGAGGACATCCTGTATATACTCCTAGGAATTTCAGAATAACAAATCAAGACATAGGACTATCCAGCAGTGCTGAAGGCAAATAAGAAACCAAGTACAATTTGAATTGCTCACAGTTATTGGCCCAATGGTTTCTTTTATGTTTTGAGGACTCCTATGATAAGATTTTCATTTAAGATTTCCCTTCTCTGCCCCTGCAGCAAACATTAAAAACCAAGGAAGTCTCATTTCTACCACACTCTTTATAATGTCATATAAATGGAGTCTTCTGCGAGTAGGACGTCCTCTAGTAACTGCTGCAGGTGGCAGGCATAGCTGAGAGAGCGGAGGGCAGAGATCATACCATATGAAGATTTAAGAAGCCAGTAATTATAATGTGACGCAAACTTTTAATCTAAAATAAGAGCAGTAAAATAAATGAATATAGAAAGTTAAGCACTTTGTTTTTTTAAAACATGTGAGTGCAAGTAACTATCTTTTGTACTTGCCGTATTGAAGTGTTTTATTTCTGTGTATTTTTTGTATTTTCCATTGCCAGGAATAGGGCTGTCAAAACATGGCCCTTAGTACTATGGCAATGTTTGCGCACTTCTGGTCCCAACATTTGTTTTTGATTGCACTAGTTGACCCCATAACAGTCTATGAGGTCAGCTACTTATATTCAAACAAAGTGCTGGGACTAAATGTGTGTGGTAATGGTACCACACTGCTGAGAGCTGCATTTTGACAGGTTTCTCCCTGCCCAAGGTCTCAGGGGAGATAAGTTTAAATATTACATTACAATTACCTCCTGCACTACTTTAAACTTGAGGTTTAACAAAAATGGAGTCAAGTTAGGAATTTAAGTTTAGAGCCATAACATGAAAAACAAATACGCTTCTCCTTACCTAATTTCTGCAGAATTTGTCCCCGGATCTGAATGCATACAGACTGAACTAAGAGTCTATCACTCTCTTCTGAATAATGCCAGGTGCCTGGTTATTTTTTTCAAAAATAATAAAAGAAAATAGAAAAAAATGCATATATTAACAGTTTTACAGTTTTAACCCCTTCATGACTGAGGCCCTTTTTTCCATTTTTGCACCCATGTTATATTCCACATTTTAGGCCTGAAAATGACGTAAAAACCCCCAACATTATATATTTTCTGAATGCCAAGACCCTATAGAATAAAATGGTGGTAGTTGAAAATTTTTATGTTGCGCAATATTAGCGCAACTCCTTATTAAACCCCAAAATTTAGTGACAAATTTAATTAAATGCCCCAAAACACAACAAATTACCCATTAAAAACATGGTATTTCACCTTTTTTGTCCAGTATTAACCTTTTATGAGATACAATACACACATGACTTTTGTAAAATAATATTTGCCTGCAGTAGCCTTAAAGATGTGTGGATATGTATTAAATCCCTAGTCTGGAAATACCTTAAAGTGCAATAATCAAATATTTACATACTTTAACAAGCAGTAAATGAGGTTGAACACAAGCTCTCACTAATCTCTGTAGTTACAGTCACTGCAGAGCAATCCATCCTCAAAAAGAAAAGCAAGGGCTTGTTTTAAGCTCCTGTACTGCTTGTTAGGAATATGTTAACCCCTTCGTCACGGGAGACGTACAGTGTACGTCCCGTCACAAAGTGGCTATATGACTGGCCACGTACACTGTACGTGCCGAGTTATATTAGCCTCTGTAATGCCGGTAACTGCTGAATTCTTTGCTTCATGCTTAGTACAAACTCAACCTGACCACTAACCCAACAGAGGTAAATTGAGCCTCCTATTACATTTTGAGTAAAACAAACAGCTGCTTCCAAGTTCCTGTTATGAGACATAGGCAGCATAAACCCCATGGTCTCTAGCTGCCAAGAGGATTATGGGTTGTGTGTGCCTTTAGAACTACTGTTATTACAAAAGTGAAATCATGATTTCACACATCTTCCAGTAGATTCTCCACAATGAAGAATACATTGGAAATAGCAGAAGAAAACAAGTAACATCTATAATATGGTCTGCATAGTGGCATAGTGTTTAGCCCTTCTGCCTTGCAGCACTCAGGGTCCCCGGTTCAAATCCCAAATTTGCATGTTCTCCCTGAGCTTGTGTGGGTGCTGGAAGGTTAATTGGCTCCTGTCCAAATTGGCCCTCTATGTATGCATGTGAAATAGGGACCTTAGATTGTGAGCTCCTTGAGGGCAGGGATGATGTCAATGTGCAACTATGTAAAGCACTGCGTAAATTGTCCGCACTATATAAAATACCAATAATAGTAATAATATAATATGACCTTATGGGAGGGGACAGAGCTGCAAGCTTATGCACAACAATACCCCAAAGAAATTATACCAAGAGGTATAAAAAGCCAGCAGATAATTCAACTCATTGGTGCCCACCTAAAAATAGCAGTCTGGGTGAAGGTGATGTCTTCTTTGAACAATTGTATTAAATATTGTACCCCCTGTTTTCCCCCTCTAAACCTTCCCAACATTATACAAAACTGGAAAAAAAGGTTTTGGCTGGAGTTTTATATTAATAAATGTGCACCAGTAAGAGTAAACAGCTGCATCCTCATTGAGATTCATTATGTTTGTTTCTCACCTGTAGCTCCATTGTTGCTTATTAGACTGCTTAATATATACTCTGCTTTCAGAAGCTTTCCTGTGGATGAAAGAATATATTTACAATAGGACATTACATGTAGGACTTCTGTGTGTTTATTAAATGTCAGATGGCATTTGATATCTGCTTGGGACTTCGTCTCCACTATGACAGTCTAGGATCAGTAGGGACAGGGTTCTAAGGCAACAAACCATACACAGAATAGGACTGTGTAGAATGGGGACAGCAGAATGCCAGAAACATTGGAACATCAACGAGGTGACAAAGCAACAGTCACAGAACTCAGAATTGAGGTATCATGCATGCACAGGGAATATGAGATTGTGTAGTGTTTAATGTAGCAGATTAAGAGATATTGGGTACAGTGCAGTGTGAACAGACGCAGACATGATTTTTTGTAGTGTGGATAGTGTGGGGGGGTGGACACCTGTAAGACAGGCTACACACTAATGAAAAAACATTGGGCTGATTTACTAAAGTACTATACATTTGTAAAGTGAATTGTCACTAAACACAGAGGTGGAGCAAAGAATAACCAATCATTTGCAAGCACTAACTTCAATTAGCTAGTCATGTACAAGCAAAAATCCTGCTTTTCACATTTATCTTGCACGTGATTGGTATCCTTCAGCTAGCTTCGGTTGTGGGAGCCCTTCGGTTTAATCGAAGGACTTCTATACGGGCTATTCACTATTAGCCTTGCAAATGACAGATGGGCAGAGCCAGCCGTGATCTCACAGCTGGCTCTGCCCAGTTGTAATGACAGATCAGTGTCCCCAAATTACCTGGGGACGCTGAACTGTCATTAAACAATGACAACTGGGCAGAGCCGGCCGCGACGTCACGACCACCTCCGTTATTTATTGGCTGAGACCTGCTAGAAGACTCTAGCAGGTGCCGGCCAATAGAAAACAGTGGGGGGTTTTATTTATTTTCTTTTGCTTTTAAAAAAAATCTTTATTTATTTATTTTTCAATTTTTCAATGTATTCACATTTTAAAACAAGTTTTTCAACTTTTAAAATTTTCTTTTTTTTTTTAGACCTTTTACACTATTTGCTATTCTGCTCGGTACCACGGAGGTACCGAGCAGAATGGCCGAGCTGAATGCTATTTGGCTATTCGGCTATTCACTCACATCCAGATGTTGGATCAGCTGAGTCCAAGTCCTTCTGCACTTCGGGTCAGCCGATGTACGGCTGAAATCAGCTGTACTGAATAGCCGGACGTTGTACGGCTCCACTTCGATACGGCTCGGTTATTCCTTCAGCAGCTTTGTGAATAACCCCCTAGGTGAACAATGTGTGTGATATAGAATACCATATAGGACATTATAGAAACGAACTAACAGTGGGCGATAAACTGTACCGCAAAGTTACACAAATGTTCAATGCTCACATTTATATACGAATATGGCATTTTTATGCTTACAATTGTGAAAGTTACTAGCACTATCTCTTTTGAATAAGGTAGCTTTTTGTATTAAAGGAGAACTATGAGATGAGTGATTTCCACTCACCTCATAGTTCTAGCCGACCTGTGACAATAAGACTGTCACAGGTCGGCTCAGTAGATCGGGAGGTGAGGGAAAACATACCGGGTTCCCTCACCTCTCGATCCTGTCACGGCTCTCTGCCGTGACAGGGGGAGGGGCTGGATTCCCCTCTCCCCGCTCCGATCTGCCAGCGCTGACTGGCGGAACGGACGGGGGAGGGGGCGGGTAGATAGGCAGAGCCAGCTGTCACTCACGCAGCTGGGCGGATCCCGTCATCTACGTCGGGATCCGCTCCGGCGTCTCAGTATACCGCGAGCTGTAGCTCGCAGTATACTGAGCTTAGGGTGACGGGAGGACGCTAGTTTGTGTCCTCCCGTTACCCCAAGGAGAACTATGGGGAAAAACACTGACCCCATAGTTCTCCTTTAAGGGTATGGAGCATGGAAAGGTACCATGCAAGAGATTGGAGCCATATAATACCTGATTCAAATGGCGTTTAATGTAATTACACAGTTTAAACATTACTGATGTATAATAATCTCTATAACAAATGAAATGGGCATATGTATAAAACAGTAAATGGGGCAACCATTAAACGTTCACAGGTATTTATTCATTCATTGTATAATGCAACACAAAGATGCAACTGCAGTGAATATTTGATAAATGTCACATTTACTTCTTTATAAACATGTCCTCTAATATGGGAGGCATTTGGCAAACATTAGATCTACTATGCATAGATGTTAAATAAAACCTATGAAAATGTAAAAAACACATAATAAAATGTATTTCTTCTACTTGTTACATATAGAAAAGTCCGCTGTCTGCAAGCCAGTGATCGGGAGAGTTTAGAAAGCCAGAATGACAGAAAATTAAGTCACAAATATAAATGGCTTTCAAACATTTCCTCCTGCAAAAATGAAGTAAAAAGGAGAACCTGTCATTTCTTGGTTGCTTGTTTACTTAGTCAAGAGGTCCTATGGAACAGAACACAAGCTACAGAATATAGGAGCAAGCTTTTATATAATGCCTGGATTGTCTGTTGCATTACAGGGGCTCTTGATCAGAAGTAAGGCAATTCAGATACCCCTGTTTGAAACCAGCAGGGTATATTTGTTTGTGAACAAAAGACCCAATTAGTATTTTCCACACCCTTTCACAAATCTCTCTACCTCCTTTGGCTCTGCAACTCTTCTTTCTTGCCCCTTTGTTAAAGTAAAGGGAGGCTGGCCCTAGGTTTCAAAAGATGCCACTGGGTTCATAGAAATGTCATGCCATAATGGCACCAAGTGTCCTCTTGAAAGTCAAGTAGTTTCTAATTGGATCTAAGCTCAGAAAACAGAGAAAGATCAACTCAGAGATATGTCACCTGTATTTACGGAGATGCGTGCTTGCCGTATAACCACCTGTGGGGCTATTGGTGTGGAAGGCCACAACTTGTGCAAAGCTTTGGCAACCAACAGAAGTCTTGTGGATGCATCTGCCCAGTATAGAAATCGGTCAATCAGGAAAACAATGGCAGCAGAGGTAGCACTGTCATGAGCCTTTATACAAGCTTTCAAATACACCTAGCATGGAGAAAATAAAAAAAACACAATGTCAAGCATTGCATTATACCTTGCTGTAATCTGTTGTGCAATAAGTGATCTTACTGTACTGTACTTTATGGGAAAACAAAATTGAAACATAACAGCCACATTCTTACTTATTCAATGCGGCAGTGCTGAGTAAAATGACAAGCAAGTGTATTATCATGTAGCTACCGATCACATTTCTGCTAAATCCAGTCAGATCCCTGAAATATTTTTAATTGAATGTTACAGGTTGCTTTATGCACACTTTTTTCCTGTAAATAATTTGCCATGTATATATTTATGTAAAAAGATTCTGAATTCCACACACTTACCTATTTTATAAGCACGTATATTCATGTGACTGATCTGATAAGCTCACTATGGACCTAAGGGGGAATATTGCTGGCTGTCACATAAACATGTATGCTTACAAATCCAAAGTAGGTATAGAGACACTCACGGGTCTTGCAGCAGAGGTAAGTCAAAGCATCAGCATTTTATTGTCAACGTTTCCATGGAGCTCAGTTTATCTTTATCAAGATACTGATGCTTAGCTAGGCTTAGTGTACATATTATATCAATTGAGCAGGGAAAAGGAGGCTGGTCAGATCTCTGACAACGGTTTGACTCAGAAATAATAACAGCAATTGGACTAAGTCAATTCTCAACAAGACAGCTTAGCCAGGCAAGTCTACCATGCTCATAGGCATGAGGTCATCTTATGTGTATGGCTAGCTTTGGTGCCACTTTAGGCAGATACTGCAAAGTCCTCTTGTTGCTAAGCCACATCACTGCTGATAAGATTTGCCCCTGCCTACCTGCCTGCTGGGCATTTACTATACTCTTATTATTACATCCCTATTAAGCCGTATAGGTTGTCAAAAAATGTTTTGTTTAATATTAGCAATATGAGTATCATGTAGGGATGCACCGATATCATTTTTTTCCAGACCGAGTATGAGTACCAACACTTTTCCTCAAGTACTCGCCAATACCAATTACCGATACTTTTTTTTAGTGCCATATGACAGTTTTATTAAAACAGCACAGACTAATGATTTTAGGACAGTGGTAGAGCGTCAGGGCCTGGTCTGCGACCCTGGTAGTTCTGCCACTGACTCCAAGCTTTAGGGGGACTACAAATCTCAGGAATACATTATATAGCAATCAGAATACTATCCGCTATAGAGAACTACAAATCTCAGTGATACATTATACAACAATGCAGAATGGCACCGGCTATAGAGGACTACAAATCCCAGTAATAAATTTTGCAGAAATGCAGATTAATACTATCAGCTATAGAGGACTATAAATCCCAGCAATACATTTTACAGCATCACAAAATAATACCATCAGCTACATGAGACTACAAATGCCAGCAATACATTATACATCAATGCAGAATAAAGCACAGGACAGAAACAGCAGGCAATATTTCTAAAGTAGCTGTGGAGTTCAGGTGCAGTTTTGCTTCACCATACCTGTACATAGCCCACTCTGTGCTGCCGCTCTGCTCCAGGGTGCTAACCTGATTTCTCAGGAGGGCAAGATGTGCAGAGGGTCTTAGTAAGAGATGTTCAGAGGGTCTCAGGAGGGGAAGATGTGCAGAGGGTCTCAGGAGGGGGAGATGTGCGGGCCAGCCGAAGCGCTGCAAACAGAGGTGCCGTGGTTCCCAAGAAGGCTGCCGCGAGGTCCTCAGCAAGCGTGAGACGCAAGGCAGCCACTTCATTTGAGTAATTAAAGTGCCAGTATCGTTTTTGGTATCGGAGCAATAGGGATGCACCAATACCAATACTAGTATCAGTGGCAATAGCAAGTATTTAGGAGAGTACTCGTACTCGCCCAAATGCTCCTGATACTTATCCCAATGCTGGAACTTCAGGAATCAGGGCGAGTCATTAGACATCGCCCGGCTTATTGATTGGCCGGGAAGCCAGCTCCATTCTTCTTCGTCACCAGGGAGCATGGAGCTGGCTTCCCGGCCAATTAGGAAGCCAAACAGTGTGTAATGACTTGCTGTCCGGCTTCCTGATTGGTCGGGAAGCTGGCCAATCAGGAAGCCAGGCGGCGAGTCATTATCTGCTCCCCGGCTTCCTGATTGGCCAGGAAGCCGGCTCCATGCTTTCTCGTCAATTGGTGATGAGCGTTAATTGTTGACGAGGGAGCATGGAGAAGACTTCTCGGCTAATCAGGAAGCCAGGCGGCGAGTCATTACACGCCGCCTGGCTTCCTTAATGGGACTTCCGGTATCGGTATTCAGTATCAGCACATACCCGAAAGAAAAATATCGCTACTCATACTCGATACCGAAAAAACGGCATTGGTGCATCCCTAATTTGCACGAGTATGAGTTTTAAGACATATTGGTAAACTAAAGTTATAAGACATAACATTATGGTAATTAAATCAGTAGTGGGCTGGCATGAATGGTTTGCACTAGTGCACTGGGAGCTTGGGTTCACCTCTAAGGTGCTACCTACAAGAAAAGCGGGTAGCTGATTTACTAAAATTAGACAGAGACATGTGGAGATGTTGCCCATAGCAGCCAGTAAAATTCCATGTTTTACTTTGCAGAGAAGACAGCTTAACATGCAAGCACAAACTCACAGTATGTAGTACACACTCTTTTGTTTGGGCTGTGGGAAAAGGGAGGAAGACATGCAGCTTCAATGAAGTTGACACCAGCATGTTTTGGGGGAAACAACAGTAACTGACCATAGTTTTCTAAAATGGCCAACTGCTTTCTCCCAAGATAACTGTCAGGTGGAAATGGCTGAAGCTATGTTTAGTCAAAATAAAAAAAATGGTGCATCAAATAAAAGAAAAGAAACCTTGACATAAAAATGCAGGTTTCTGACCCTCCTGCTTCAGTATTTATGGAATGATTCGTAATGCAGAGTGGATATCCCTGTCCGCTCTCCATGCTGCTAGGGTATGCAAAGCCTGGCCCATAGATTTTTTATGACCCACTTATAAAATGCAAACTGCGGCATGCAGCTTGTGGTTCCCCATGCTCTGTAATTGGAGGAGAGATCATCATGTGACTTTGACAAGACTTTCCTTACAGCTTTTTTCCCCACCTCCCATTCCTTTTTATTGTGCTCCAGCAGAGCAAAATGCACATCTGTAAAGTCCACCACAGTGCTTTATAAGCCCTCGTTCACACCTGACCGTTTTGTAGCGCGTTCTACGCTCGACGAACGCTCTACAAAATGGTCAAAAAAATAAATAGCATTGTAGTCAATGCCCTCGTTCCCACCTAGGCGTATTTCCGCTCGTCCCTAACGCCCTACAAAATGGCCCACGCCTGAAAAGGTCCCGGGACTACTTTGGGCCGTTTTGTAGGGCGTTTTCCATTGGGATACAGCCAAGTAGCCTTTGGAATCGCGCGACGGTCACGCGACTTTTTTACCGCGAATCGCTGAAAAAAAACAGCGCGACGGTCGCGCGACAGACGCGCATTTGCAATACGCCTAGGTGTGAACACAGGCTTAATGTGTGGTACTTTGTTTCCTTTAAAGCAATGGTATGGCCTTAGTGTGGCCATTCCGCTGCTTTTTAAATTGACCCCTTAGAGTCACTAACCAAAACCAATATACGGATAAA
The DNA here is from genome assembly GCF_000935625.1 of Nanorana parkeri. Classification (NCBI taxonomy): domain Eukaryota; kingdom Metazoa; phylum Chordata; class Amphibia; order Anura; family Dicroglossidae; genus Nanorana; species Nanorana parkeri. The sequence continues at coordinate 768,273 of NW_017306304.1, forward strand.
GACCTTTCTCTGCCTTTCCTTATATACTGTACATGTATCAGGTCAATGACTCATGAAACCAATAAATCAGGTGAAACAGCATAAAAGCCAGATAACTAGGTTTTTCAGAAGGAGAATGGCAGACCCCCTTTATCTAAGAGAAGAATAAATTAACCTGCTATAGAAAACAAGCCTGCAAGTCTTTCCATAATAAGACGCAGGCTTGTGGCATCTACTGAACAGACACTACCTATGCAAGCTTACTCAAAATGTGCAAAAATAATAAATAAATACAGTGAATGTGCAGAGTAAAAAAGTAATTGTATTATCTGTTTTGGTTATTAAAACGGGTTAGATATATTTGGGAAGAACGATGAGAACAAGGACACAGAGAAGACATGCAAGTATAAAACATATGTTAACAGTGACTGGAGTGCAGTAAGCAGTTTAGAATGCATTAGCAGCTTGAACAACAAGATGCAAAATAAGGATTTAATGTTTACTAAAACTCGTATACGTAACAGAAAATAATGAGAACATTTTTGGTAGAACTGAACACCCTGGTTTATTCAGAAATGTATAACCTTGTCGAAACTTATGGATGGTCTCTAATTTGTGGCTCAGATTTCAAAGGTCCAATTAAGTGGGCTGCATACTTTTGACAAGCAAGAAGTGGATAGAAAGCAAAATAAGCACTGCGTAGAATGGGAGTATACTATATTCCCAGCACAATAAAGACACTTACACCTGGCACGAGCAGAATACCTGTTGTTAAACACAATAAAGGAATGTTTCAATGCACCTGTAAGCAGCCTTTGCACATTAATTCTTTGATTGCTAACAGTACAGTGCGGATTTAAATGCTGACCGCCGCCTAGTCTACTTTTTTCCCCCACTTCTCCTCTATGTAGATTAGAGTACAAAAGCCTGAAAGAGAGTGACCCGCCAAACAAAAGGGTTTTGAGTTGCTCGGAAAAGCAGACTTAGTGGAGGATGGATGGAATCCAAGTGGCCCTATTATTTCCACTTGCACTAATTAGACATTTTTCTGTCACCTATTGAACGCCGCTGAGAGGCCAAACTCACTGAATTCATTCCTAAAGTGTTTACAGAAGTTTGCATCTGTTTGTGTTTCTTCAGGAGGAAAATAAGCACTTGAATAGCACTGAGGAAAATCTAAATGAAGCATCTCATTCTGAAGAGGCGGCAGGCTGCAGCTGCATCATGCCATACAACCTATGGTGTCATCTCCTAACAGAAGAACAATGAATGCAGAAAGCACAGACTGCTGACGCTCCCAGAGACAATGTTTAACATGTTTTTCTCTTATACACTGTCCCTATACCCTTCTTCCACCCATCACCCTGGTTCCTGAAGCATCCATGAGATCAACTAGATCGGTATACTTTAAACAAATGAGCCTCAGCCAATAATTTTAGGTGAAGGCTTTTTTGTCCAAGTTGGATTGTTTTTTCCCCTTATCATTATGGGGCCCTTTGACCACTTGTAAACATGTACATGTAGGCAATACTGTAGGGCCCATTTACATCTTTGTGGTGCATTAATGCGTGTTACATTAGGGCAACCGCTTCACAATGAATAAGCTGCCAACATACGCTAAGTGCTTAAATATTGCATATGACCCTTTTTTTCTAATGCAGCGCACGACAACACACTAACATTGGGGTACTCTATAATACAGGTGCATTGCCTTAGTGTGTTGGGCTGCCATTTAAAATAAGTAGCACGGCAATGCAGCAACTCATGTTACATGCATTACCCCAATGGGGAAGTGTGAATCCAGCCTTATAATGACCCTCTGAGGCTCTACAAAAATCCTAATGGCACTTTCCTGCAATAGAAGAGCTATTATGCTCACCTCTTTGGCAGCCTGTGTGTCCTACCTTGGCTCCGTTCCAGCGTTGCAGCCTCCGACACATTCTTTGGCATCCGTCACTTAGGGGAGCATTAGATGCCTGTTTAAATGTTCATCAAAGCCCAGTATCCCACTCTTGTTTGGCATTTAACTCAGTTATTCTTTTTCAATTTTACTTGAAAAAGAAGACCTGCATATCCTTAAAATGTTGGTTATGTTTAGACAAGATTACCAAAAGAAATAGTTTGAACCAAACAAGCATGGAATGCCGGCCTTTGCTGAAATTGGAATCTAACAGCTCCACTAAGGGCCATGCACCTGGATTTTTATAATGGCATAATAAGGAATGTCTATGAGATGGTCATTGAGAACTACTGGATGCCTGTGTCTACCTCTGCACGCTACAGGTATACCCTTCAATCCCGCTCTGGCCTGTAGTGACACAGGGGCTGGAGGATAGAATCACAGCAATAGGTTATGAGAAAAAGGCATTATCGCATCTTGAAGTGTCGAATGCTAAAGAGTTTGGCAGTGCTAGAAAGGTTGGAGACACGGACCGCCAGAGAGGTGAGGAAAATAGTTCTTCTATTGCAGGAAAGTTCCAATAGGATTTCTTTTAGAGACAGAGTTTTTAAGACAAAACCTAATTCATGCTCACATGTTCTCCTACCATCTTAAGTCTGTAGCCAACATTAGATTTCACAGATTCTGTAGATGAATCATCCTTATGGCTGTGCGCGTACCAAGTACTACTGTGTTAACCAAACCCAACTCACGGTACTTGAAAGAGTTAATATCTGTTATGAAAGATTTTTCACCATGCTAGAAAGTTTCTTCAACCAAATCAGATCAGTTCTGAACATTAGTAGCACAGAGAAAAAAAGGGGGGGGGGGGGAAG
>NW_017306304.1:771042-786622 GCF_000935625.1 Nanorana parkeri
ATCAGTTTTTAAAATTAGTAACACCGCTAAAAAAAGGGGGGGGGGGGGAATGTAAACAGTGCCTTGCGTTGTAATAACACAAAGCACTGCCCCTACATAACAGACACCAACCCGCTTTAACATGCTGCTGGTGTAAATGAGCCCAAGCAGTCACAAGATTACAAATTAACCATCCTACGTACCTGGTATAATAAAATAAAATAAAAATTGGTTTTCTCGCAATGAAGTGCAGCAGGAATGAAACAAAGAAATCAATGGCACATGTAGGAAAATATATCATTGATAATGCTACTATTTGTAAACATTTCTGTGTATAGTGCATCAACTTAAACCTTTCAGTTCTCACACTGAATTCCCATGGTGGGGATTGTCTGGATACCATCCATTGACATAGTGGCACAAAGGGCACATGCTTAAAATTCTGTGCCAGGTGTTGAGGGAATTAAAGAGGCATTATCTGTCTCCTTCGCTTGTCCCATGTTCTCTTGAAGCTCGTAATGATGTAGCCTCCTTTAAGGATTTACACAGCAGCTGAGGATGCCAAGCCCATTTCAAAGAATGAAGGGTCTGTATGTGTTTTGGTGTTTTCTTCGTTGGGCGTGCTGCCCTTTCTGCTCTTTACATCTCCTGTGTGGGTGCCAAGGGTACATTTAGAGTAACAATGTTTTCTTAGACCTACAAGATCAATCTTGATCTTAAAAGATCATGAGAGTGTACTGAACTTAGTCACTTACTAAAGCAAATCACAGGCTCTGCTGAAGGAACATTAACAAAGGCACTCTGATATTTGCATAGGTTAGCATTAAACAAAGTGTAAAGTAAAAGTTCTCCACTCCAACCAACTTGTTTGTGTCTCAGGCAGCCGGGCTTGTGCTTGTCTACAACTACATGCCATTCTACTGGAGACAATACATGCCTAACTATTGTGTCAGGAAATATTTAGCATTTAACTCAGTTATTAAAGTTATTAAGCTTTAGACAAATGAATTTCCCTGAAATGGAATCACTCATATGACCATCTTTAAAATATATGGAAAGCCAAAACTTTTCATTCTCATTTTGGATGTAGTAGGAAATGCTTAGAACCTGTTACATTTTTTTCTGCTGTCAGTGATTTCCCTTTACTTCCTGTCGCAGAGAAAAAAACAGGAAGAGGAAATCTATCAAAGTGAGGGGAAATCTCCCCTTAGACAGTTGTCACTGGAATAGGCGTATCCATCCCCTATTCCTGTTCTTGTGACAACTGTACAATGGGTGGATTTCCCATCACTTTTTGTCCCGGTGACAATGGTCCTTGGGAAAAACAAGGAAGGGAATTCTGCCCAACAGAGATGCAAACGGTGATAAAAACATCACTCCATCCAAAACAAATCTCTACATGAGTCTTTTCATGTCAAAATAAATCGTAATTCACTTTAGTAACAACCACTCTTTACTATTCTCTAAACTTCTCATTTACATTTTAGTGTAAATTAGCATAGAAAAAGTATGTCAAACTTGAGTGTTCCCACTCTTCCCGTTGCATTTTACATAATATTAAATGATTTAAAAATACAACAGTCAGTCGGACCCATTTGTAATGGTTGTAGCAGATGTGCAGGCCCAGAAACCTAGACACATCTCATATCGCTATGGCAGAGGTAGCAAACCTCCGGCCCTCCAGCTGTGGTGAAACTACAAATCCCATGATGCATCTCTCTTCGGGAGTCCTGTCTGTGGCTGTGAGAATCTTGCAATGCCTCATGGGATTTGTAGTTCCACCACAGCTGGAGGGCCAGAGGTTTGCTACCCCTGCTCTATGCTATAGTGATACCTGTGTGTTTTTCTTTTCTGATGCATTACCAATTGAAATCAATGGAAACTGATCAAAACCCATTTCAATAAAAAAAAGTATCAAAGAAAAGGGCATAGTTGTAAATTCAGACAGTTTTCACTAGCAAGGCAAACTGATTTACAGTCGTGCTCAAAAGTTTGCATACCCTTGGAGAATTGGTAATATATGTACCATTTTTAACCTCTTGCCGTCCGCCCGTAGTAAAAAAACGGACGGACGGCACTGCTGCATTTGCGGGTTGCCGTCTCCAGACGGCATTTTTTTTCTGCTCGATATGGCAACAAATAAAAAAAAATGAAATGAGCCCTGTTCAAAAGCCTGCATACCTTTAGTATTACTGTGTATTGCCACCTTCAGCATCAATGACAGCACGCAGTCTTTTGTAATAGTTGTCTATGAGGCCACAAATGCTTGCAGGTGGTATAGCTGCCCATTCGCCTTGGCAAAATGCCTCTTGGTCATGAAAAGTATTTGGTCATCTTGCATGAACCACACAATTGAGATCTCCCCAGAGTGGCTCGATGATATTAAGGTCAGGAGATTGTGATGGCCACTCCAGAACCTTTTTCTGCTGTAACCACTGGAGGTTCAACTTGGCCTTGTGCTTAGGGTCGTGGTGGAACGTCCAAGAGCGTCCCATGCGCAGCTTTCGTGCAGCAGAATGCAGATTGTCTGCCAGTATTTTCTGATGACATGCTGCATTCATCTTGCCATCAATTTTCACAAGATTCCCCCTTCCTTTAGAGCTCAAACCCCCCAAAAGCTTTTTTTGCAGCATTGGGGCAGTAAAGGCTTGTAAGCAGGAGAAAGCAAGTCCTCTGTCTTTTCTCTCCCCAGGATCAGAATGCATAATTGTAAATTTGTAGCACGTTATAAGGTAAAAGACCCCAGCAGGGGACTGAAAATATATTTGATCCTAGGAGCAGTGTAAGCAACCCCCAGGCATACAGTTACAGTGATTTTGGCTTGATTATAACTCTAATGACTGTGATGTCAGGGCAGACTGACATGATTCTCTTCTGAGATAAGTGATGCTGGCAGGTTCTGCCTGTACCACTCTCTTCTTCTTCCACCTACCTTCTACACCTCCATGAACGTAATATCTATGGGGAATCCCACGTGTGTTAGTAACTTACAATATTTAATTTCCTATATCACCAACAAAAAGTGATATACTGCCCTCATTAATGCAAAGATTCACTAACAAAACTTACCATATTTGTCAACAATGATTCTTACAGTATATGGTATTGTTATTTCTGGATAAGTCTTGACTATAACACTGAAACAAAGATGCATTAAATTAAGCCTACTAGCCTTTCCACAATTGTGCATGCAACACTGACCGCCACAATTTGCAGCATGTACACTACATATACATGTCAACACCACAGATATGGAGGAATCTGAAGGTATTTCATGTAATGGCATAACAATACAACTTACAATACTAGCACTCAATAGATCCTGGAGAATGTGTATCTATTGTCAGTGAAAGGAACGGATGCTAAAAACAGCTGACAACTCTTGCTATGTTCTTCCTTTTTCTAAAAGCACCCCAAGACACTTTGTGCTGCCTCACAACATGGGAACGATGATATCCTGAAAACTCTGTGCTCACCTATGTCAAATGAATACTACAAGAACATTAAAACAAGTAAAAGTGAAGCAAACCTTATACTGTAAGTGCCTACATGTGACAAACCCGGGTCTAGTTCTGCAGTAGCTTAGCAGTCTGTATCTGTCCAACTATAGTCAGACTGTACAATTCAAGGTTGACAATGTACTTGTACTGGCAGGCATTATTTCCAGAGTCACTATAGGGGTGGCGGTAACTAAAATAGTCGGAATATATTGAAGCTAAATGTTCCGGGTGGTAACTGAAAAAATAAATGGTTTTACTTGCACCTGAGATATCGATATCACCTATTGCTTTGAGCCTCTTAATAACCTAATAACAAGGGTGCCCATGCTCTGCAATTATTGATCATAAATGTGCCCCGTTTGTCATTGTCATGTATGTCTGTCTCACACCAGCTTGAGGTCAGGGGTGTATTGAAAAATTATGGCTTTTGTCTTATAGATGCTTTTCATTCCCCCTACCTAACCAGTAGTAATTTAAGGGCAAATTAACTCTTTGTATTTATGACTGCCAAGCAGTCAGGCTGCATATACAGTAATAACTATGCTATTTTTGTCTTTTTTTTTTAGTTTCCAAGTACTGCAGCAAAAGTTAAAATACTCTGTGCTAGCAGCACGTTGGATAGTCAGACCACTGCTCTAGCATACAAGAAGCAGGCAAAAACTGCAGTGGTCAGGCATGCCCCCTCTACACACTGCCCCAAACAACACCATTCTCATTCCCTCCATGATATGGGGTCTGATCTATTTTCTGCAATATATCTTTTGTAAACTTTCTTCCCTTAAATATGCCTCTTGTTGAAACCTTTTCTCTTTAGCTATTTAATGTGACATGAAAAGATAGCAGGAAGGTTGTGTGGCAAGACAGTACAGCTATGTAAACAGAAGGCAGGGGCCAGAAAAAGTATATCCGCAACAACGGAAGGAAATTGGTACCTTTAGTACAATTGTCCTTTAAGTAATTCCCCACCCCCACTGCAGCCTGCATAGTAAAATACTTACCTTTCTCCATGTGCCAGTGATCTTCACTGTGTGTCCCCTACTTTTTATCATACATGTGCATCACAGCCCTATTCGTTCCTAGTCATGGCGGCCTTCAGTAGTGTGTGGCTTACAGGCTGGGGGCAGAGAGCTGACCTACCTTCAGAAGTGCATCTACAGAAAATAGCATCTGTGGCATTTTAGAGGACTTTACTATCATATCAACTCAAAACGCAAGCCAAACTCACATCAGAGTCCCTCCTTACATCAGAGTCCCTCCCTATATCAGAGTCCCCAGAGTCCCTCCTTACATAAGAGTCCCTCCTTGCATCAGAGTCCCTCCTTATACTTCAGAGTCTCCAAAGTTCTCCTTACATCAGAGTCCACAGATTTCACCTTGCATCAGATTCCCCAGAGTCTCTTCTTACATCAGAGTTCCCAAAGTCCCACCTTACATCAGAATTCCCCCTTACATCAGAGTGCCCAGAGCTCCCCCTTACATCAGAGTTCACCCTTACTGGAGAGTCCATAGTACCCCCTTACTAGAGAGTCCAGAGTTCCCCCTCGAGTCCCTTGCTGTGGCTTAGTTTGGGAGGCAGGTGTCTGACTGGAGGAGGTGGGCACCTTACTGAAGAAAGAAGGTGCAGAGCTGAATGCTGGAAAGAGCAGGGAGGCAACAAGTCATTGGCCCAGCATCCTAGCAACCAACCAATGACTTGAACTTCCAGGTTTAGCGATGAATTCAATGGATCAGCATGACAGCCAGGCAGCTAGAATTTTCAGAGAGAATGGTCATCAATGGTTCCTTCCATGATTTGCGGCACGTTTCCTTAAAGCTGTGCGATACCATCATGTACAGGATTTTTTTTACAAAGCACCAGACTATGGAAGCCATTTATTATTAATTAGATGTGTTACAGCCAGCTAACGATGAGCTCTGCCTTCTGGTCCTCCTCCCGTTTGACCACTGAACTCTCCCAGCACTCTTTTATTTCCATTTCTACTCATATTAACTTTATATCACATAAGCTGTGCCATTTACACACCTTGCCCCCACTTAGCGCACGTTATTTTCCCTCCTGTCATTTTGAACATTGAGGCAGTTCTACACATGGCCAATAACAAGGGCAGGGGAAAACGTTTTTCCAAATTCTGATTGGCTACCATTGGTTAGTTCTGTTGAGTATTCAAGGAGGGCGTGCACCAAGCTCTCTTATTGGTTCCCTGTTGCATGGCAGTAAGAAACCCTATTTTCTGATTGCCAACCCAGTCTTTTAGCAACAAGACACCTCTCTTCCATGTAGCTTACAAATGGCCATAGTGACAGGGAAGTGAATTGTCAGCTATGTCCTTTCAGGTGCCCGCCTCCGGCCGGCCGGCTACTCAGAGCATCCCTGCCGAGAGCCTGCCTGTCCGCACGGTAGAGCTGCCCTATAACAATGCAAAGAGCTCCTCGTCTGGCCTGGCCGCTGCCGGCTTCCGCAACGCCAAATACCTGCTGGAGTAGGGGCAAAAGGCTGGTTACACATCCTACCAGGCATTCAGTGACTTAGACTTCTTGGAGAAGAACCGCCAGGTGCGCCCTGGTGGTTGGTAGCTAGGACGCTGGGCGGTGTTAACAACTAACCAGCAGCAGCCAAGGGGTTGAATAATGACAGCAGTCTGCTGTCTCTGCTGCCTCTGTGGGTTGGCAAATTTTCAATGACCCATGGAGTGGTCCCTCCACTTCAAGTGGCACCAAGGGCATGTGCCATGCCATGAATACACCACTGCCTATCTTTATTGCTTAACTGCAGAAGAGGAAAGTTAGGTCACCAGGCTGGCTCTACTATCTGCCAGAGATTTGTAAATCTCAGAACAGAAATACAAAACTTTGGCAGGTAAAATTGCTCATATATATGTATTTCATCCATGTATTTGGCTGTTTGACTGGAGTTTAGCTTTAAAATAGTACTTATCTTCAGGCTGGTAACAACCTGGAGTTTCAATAGGTGAATGTTCAGAAAAAACAAACAATAAGCAATTTGATGTGGTGATAAAATAACACTTCATGGGTTAAATAACAATGTCTAAGACAAAAAAGCTTACAACAATAAGGCTGGCAATACACTGCTTTGATTTTCTAAAGAACTTTCGCACAGAAGATCTTTCTATTTAAAGTAAGGAGTGTAATTAAAACACATCTATCTTAGCGAATAAAGACTAAAGTCAACACATTTATTAGTAATAATTTAGGACCAATAGTGCAAATTCTAAAGTCAGTCTTAACTGGTTTCATTTAAGGGGGTCTCTGGCATGTACTTGACCATATGACTTTTTTGTGTTATGGATTCATTTACCTAATACTAATTATATTACACTGTTGTAATAGGGTCTTTCTTATTTTTGTCGCAAAGCACCTGCGTCATAAGGTTCTTATAGAAGCAAACATCCCTAACAAACCATGTATTAGTTCAGGAAACTGAACATAATCAGCTTCACAGCCTGCAACTAGTATGTCAAAAATGGCTGCTTCTATCAGTCACCTTATATAGGTGTATTGCCCTGTGACAGGTTCATTCTATTGTGATACTTTTGGTTGGAAAATTATGGGAGATATGGACTGCGTGACCTATTGCTTGGGAACCAGCAGAGAAGGACACTACTGTTCAGAAAATGTTAAGCATTAGCAGGCTTTTTCTTTTATTAGGTCTTTGCAGATTTCTGCCCACTTCAGTTTCATTGCTGTCCATTGTCACAACAGCCACCTTTGGAAAAGCCATTTATAGATGTGGTTTAATACCATTTCTGTATCAGTTTCATACACACATTTCTTCAAGGCTGTAGTTTATTTCCAGCTTTCCAGCATTTATACCAGAAATGCTGCCACCAACTGGAGAAGAAAAAAATGCACAATGATACCAAAGTGGAGCTGTTGTAGAAGCTATAAAAAGGCCAGGAGGCTGATTTACTAAACGAGTTGAGAATCTTATATTGGAACTCCACTTTTATTTTTTTAAGTCTCTCCCTACTACTGTTCTGTTGAAGAAAAAATGGGTGCAAGCTGTAGTTACTGTCCCTGTGCTCCAGCGATGTCCTCAGCTTCCTCCTCTGTCCACCGACACTGGTCCCCTTTGGAAAAAATTACACTCACGTCATTCTGCGGATTTTCTCTAAGCCCAGCCTGTTGTTCACACACCCCACGAGGTTGCGCCATAATGCAGACTGGGCTTGCACTACTACAGGACTTAACCAAGCTCACACATCATCAAGTGAAAGCCGCTCATTCCAGGAGGGCCCCCACCGCTGGGCAAGAAGCTCTCGTGATGATCAGCAAGAAAATTACAGTAAATGAGTATGTATAGGACTTTTTTTAAATTCAAAAGAACTGAGGGGGGTTATGGAGGGTGAGGTCATGGTGTAGGTTTTAATTGTACAATGAGTTCAGCTTTAACATAATAAATAAAATGACATAATAAAAGCAGTATGTTACCCCTACAATCATAAACCCTAGGCAAGAAGTATTTTTTTTTAACCTAGGATTTATTCATAATTTAAAGTGTACGTATAACCCCAAATTTGTAATTGCATTCTTTGAACTAAGGTAAAAAACACCCCACTACCTTTACATGTCCCCCCACCTCCAAACACTTAGCTGCACAGCATGTTCACAGCTGCCGGCACCCAGACGATATGTGGAGTGTCCAGAAGTTCCGGGTTGAGAGGAGGGATCTAGAGCCTACAGAGAGCAGAGCAGCAATAGGCTGCCGCACCTGCATATCAAGATACTGTGAGGAGGCGGGAACAGAGGCGTGGCTTGTCAATTGCTGTGTGCGTCAATGGAAGCACACAGCACAGCTCAATTCCTGGCCGGGAGCATGCACATACGGGTGTCTCCTTTGTAAGCTTCTAGGCAAAGGAGACACCTGTAAACAGGAGGAGAGGGGGCCGCGGTACATCATATAAAATATATGAAATGGGAAGAAAAAATAAATAAACAGCTACACAAGGACAAGTGGATCTCCTCTGAAGGATTAAAAAAAAACAAGTGTTAAGTATCACTTTAAAATGTTAAACTTCCCATTACTTTCTGTGTCAGTGATAATGGTAATAAGGACTAATAGACGGGGATAAATATCCCAGTGGGGACCCAGACTGCAACAAAAACCTAACAAAGGTTCTAACCCTTCCCAGCTGATGCCTGTCAATAACAATGTTAAAAACACCTTAAGAACTGATACCATCATATTTGTTCAATACCTATGCTTCTTGCTTAGTAACAACACAATGAATATGGTTTACTGAAAAAAATTAAAGGTACACTCCAATCAAAGCTGACAAGGAAAATGTATAACAGGAGTGTTCAGCTTTTCTTTCAGATAATACTGTAGAACACAAGTACATCCTTCTCCCTTTGGTTGGTAGGTTAACAATCTTTGAGAATTTCTGTACTACATCCTAAGCAAGTTAGAAATTCTCAAACACATCCCCTGTAGGTTTTATCTTCTATACAGAAAACCTGATGTAAAAAAAATGCCAGCACTAATGGTCCATAGATAACCCATGCGGCCATTTTTGGCTTGACTGGCCAGCAATTTCAAGTCTTTGAGCTGCCTGTAGGTGACAATGGTGGAGGAAGTAGTGACTAGACATGTTAGAAAACCTTGTGTGTTTGCTGTGGGTGCAGGGGATGCTTTGAAATGCAGAATGCTGTAAGTATTAGGCAGAGGTGCACCGGTATAAGTCGTGGAAGTATTAGGCAGAGGTGCACCGGTATAAGTCGTGGAAGATCCCCCACAGTGCAGACTGTGGGAGCAGGAAAGAGTGATGCAATGCTGCAGTTATAGACCACTCAAAGTGGGGACAGCCAGTTACCAGATCTTCTACCCTACACAAAGAGTAGCGTAACCATCACAGCTAAATGAAACCTGCTAAATATTATGCTTCTTGCAATGAAGCTGTAGAATTTTTCCAAACTGGATATAAGGCTTGGGTACAACCATGGCGCAAATGCATCATATGTGATGAGGACTATGTGGAAGGTTAACTCTGAGTAGAGGAATTTATAGGCGAAATGTATGCATGTAGGCTCATTATTTCCATCTGTGCACAACTAAACATTCCATATCTCAACAGGCATCATTTTTTAATACCTCCTCCTATAGTCTCATTCTTCCTCAGACATAGTTTCCATCAAATATACAGATGATGGCCAACAAGACCAAGAAATAGCTGTTTTAAATAAAATATACTATAATATTAGGCTGTGTTTTAAACTAACGATTCTGGATGCATAGTTGCAACAATCAAAGAAATTATTCAGGTGGTTTTACCCACACAATACTAAAAGGAGTAATCAAGCTCCTTGTTTGTATCATGATGGAAGCAACGTCATGTAAAGACCTTCTATTTTAAAGCGGCTTAACTATGCTCTGTATAAACTATTTATAAGTTCTCCTGTAATATTTATTGTATTTAAGCTAATACATTATTTTTTTGCTCTTGTAAATTTTTGTATTAACATGATTTAGGATTTTTTTTTTTATTAGCTTACAATCAATTAATTTTTTTATAGGAACTGTATTCATGATACTTATGACATCTAAGTTTTACCATAGATAGAAAAACCAACACATTTGTTGTTTGCCAACAACTTCTTAAAGGAACACTAATCACATAAAACATTCTGACTTATGACTCGGTTCCGCGTTGAAAAAAAAAAAAAGTCCTATAGTTTTGTTTGAATGTTCGAGGAGAACAAGCAGACTTGTGGTAAATCTCATTTCACCCTGGCCTAGATCTGGCACACGTGACCAAACTCAATTATATCAACAATGTCCCGACAGAACTGATCAGTCTATTGTGCATTTGTGATTCACATTTTCCGTTGACATAACACAAATGGGGAAAAAGGGTCCTGATTTCACAGGGGGAGTTGCCAGCTGGTGATAACAAGAGCATACAGCCCATCTTACAACGTTCCACCCGATGTAAGGCCAACAGAGACAAAGGGAGAAAAAGTCCTTTCTACACTTTCATCCAACAAGCTTTATCTGTACTTTGTAGGACCATCTCGAAGAGCAGAAAACCAAAAACTATTTCCAACATCCTAAATTTACAAACTACTAGGAAATATCCAGTGTGTCTGAACATTATCTATTTTTTATATAAAAATTTAGGAAGAGTAGAGATTAAAGTACACACAATTTCATGCTGATTAGCAAAATAGGAAACAGGTATGGGCAACACCCACTGATGTAACCATCAAAGGTACCCATAGATATTTGAATGGTGTTTGCCAGATCCTGACAATTTTATCATCACTGGTCAACAAGGATGTTTGTAGGTACCTTCAGCCTTCAGAAGACACCCATATTAATGGTAAAATCAGATATCAAGTATTACTTACAATTGTCAACAGTACATTAAAGTGTATGTAAACCCTAACAATGGATTTCTCTAATTTGCTCATTTTGGTCTGTTAATATATCATTGTAAACATTTTATTATTTCTGTTTGATAAGTGCAAAATATCCGTTATTCTTGTCAGAAGTCAGAGCTATCCTATGTCCTCTCCACACTTTCTATGTTATCTCAAAGAGCCCTCCTAGTTCTTATCTTGGACTACGGAATGATTAGCCTTTATGTTATAAAGATCTGAGAGTGGGAGTGGTTGAGTAGTTTGGCAAACGACACTGGGAGGGCTGACAACACTCCACAAAAATTCTGTGTGTTGTCAGCCCACATCCAGGCTTAAGAACGGAGTGCATTTTGTGGCAGATGACTACCATACTTACCAATATTTCAGTTTGGGCCCTTTGAACACCGTTAACCATATCCACAGTCCACTGCAGGCCTGCCCATTGACCTGGCGGGCCATGCCAGACCTCCATACCAGAACCCACTCACTTACTGGAGTTGGGATCCTACAACAATGCATCATCAGGACTAAGGTCCCGGCAAATACAGGACAGTTGGCATCTATGCAACAGGCATTTTTCGGTACTTTGCAGGGATACGGTGGGAAGATGTGCATGCATTGCAGAGATGTACTGCATTTTTTTCCCTTGACATACGCTTTGATCATTAAAATAATTGTGTGATACTACTTTACTATATTTTAAATTAAAATAATGACATCATAAGACTAACATTGTTAGCAGTTGATGATGGCCAGTTTTTAAAGCCCCCACCAAGGATGATCTTAAATATGTAAAATCTCTGTTTTACATATATTTAGGGGCTGATTTATAAATCTCTTGTCGAGCATGTATGACTACATGTAGTATCTATGACTATGTATGAAACATGTCCAAATCTCCTGGCCAGCATGTAGCTGGGCAAATGCTGTTTGCACAGCATTACCGCCACTATATAGAGGTGATGATCATAGGAATTTCCTATGCTCCACGTATCCAACTGTTGGCAGTATAGCAATGCGAAAGGCGAACGGCATTTGCCCTACAATAAGCTGGACGGTAGATTTATAACGTTTAATATTTATGGACCCTGTTTCATAACCTGTTTAAATTATATGTACAGATCTGCCAATGATCCATTAAATAGATGGGGGGACAAATAATATATAGGCTTGCAAATCAACTTTGAAAGCTAGAAGCTACTCTCAAGTTAGCAACTTGCAGTAAAATACAGTGCATGGAGTATACACAGTTTATGATGGACAAAACTCATAACATTCAAACTATCAATAAATGAAAATATATATCTACATGCTATATAATTTTATACGTGCATTAAACAGATCAGCAAATAGTGTCCTGGCCACTATACAATAGCACATCTGCCCTGGCTTTCAAGCTATAACCGTTAATATGGATTTATTGCCACATAAGTACAATAAACTAGCACCGACAAAAATAGATGCGTTATTATCTACGGTTCAGTGTATTAACAATTCCAAAGTATAATGAATGTGGGTGTTGGGTGGACATGTTATTCTTTTTTTTTATCTCCTGACGGCCTTCATGCTTTAATAACTGTGAACTATAAATTGCTTCAAAAGATGAAATGATACTTCAAAGTGTATAAGAAGAAGAAGGCAGCTCCTTGTTGATAAAGTATGAAACATGTAGACTTCCCAGGGTCTCGCGTCCGAGGGGGAAGGGTGCACAACACAGGGAGAAAGCCAGTGAATAGTTCCAGGCTAGCATGAGGCAAGGATTTCAGGTCCTTATAGTCTCTGACCCTGTGATGTTCTTTGTTTAACAGGGGCAGCTGCAGTTATCAACAGATGTTTCGGCAATAAATAATTGGTATCATCTCAGAAAAGGCCTGTCTACCTGTGGAGAGGGCATAATGCAGAAAACACTGCTTTGCTATTCTAGCCACATTAATCTCTCATCTATCCAGGTTTCTCAGGGCGTTTCCTGCAGGTGCTCATTCTGAGAGAATCAGGACTGTACTCTTTTAAGTTAAGAAGCTTTGCAGGGGTCACAGAAAAGGTCAGAATCAGCCATAAATTTCTGTCTAAGGTCACAAAAAAGGCAAAAAAAATGACAATACAGAATTAGTCTAATGTTGCAACATAATCAGCCAAATGTAAGGGGCTGCCTCCCTTCTTAATGGATGTTGAGTACACATCACACATTTGCACACAAAGAATAAAGTAACCAATTTGTGGTTTACTACACCTTCCTTAAATTAAGGTATGTCTGAAAAATGTTATTATTTAAAACCTTTTAAAATCTCAGTTAAGTAGTTTACACACTTTGCATGGCTTAAGGTCCAAGCAACCATTGCTCTAGTTGGCCTCCTTCACCTTTGTTAAGCCAGATTTAGGAGATATAGATTGTGCATTGGACAATTCCTGCAATTTGTGTATGCTTTTCAACGAGCATATATTTATTTGAAGTGCATATTATTAATAATGAATAATACTATAAAACAAATAATAAAATGTTTGCAACTGTATGTCAAAAGCTTATATGAACATATTTCAATCTGGCAAAACTTCTAAACATAAACTTGCACAACCTTTTAAATCTAACCCCTAACCTACCCCTAAACCTAACCTATAAGCCACCTAAGCTCTAAACCTAAATCGAATCCCCAACCGGTAAAGTAAATTCTTAACCCACCCCTTAAACTTTAACCTTTAAGCCACCCAAGTTCTAGATCTAATCTCTAAACTTATCCTTTAACCTACCTAAGTTAACCTAAACAAAGACCATGCCACCACATGAGTGCTGTGACTAAAAACTGGCACCGCATGGTGGTGTGCCTAAAAATTGCCACTACATGGGTGGTGTGACTAAAAACTGGCACCACGTGGGCGGTGTGACTACAAACTGCCACCACGTACTTGGAGTGACTTAAAACTGCCACCACTTGGTTAGAGTCTGCCTCAAGCTAGTCATAACTGCCTATTAGGCAGACCAAGAAAAAACCTATCCACTTGTAAGCAACTTGCATAGGACCATTGGTGTGGAGAGGCTATCAATAAAACTGTGAGCAGCTAAAGGTATCTATTTATTTCTGTTTCCGAAGCCCAGGTCTGCCTCTGATTTGTTTGTATCAAAAGTAAGCCTAGCCTTTAACATGAAGCCATCCATAAACTTTACCCTCTTTAACTTTATTAAAGAGGGTTATTCACAAAGCTGCCGAAGGATCTAGCCGTAGCTTCGGCTGATCCTTCGGCTACATTCGGTTACGGGAGCCCTTCGGTTCAGTAGAACCGAAGGGCTGCTGTACAGGCTATTCACTATAGCCCGTACAGCTCCCGAAGTTGGCCAAAGTTTGCAGTCGAGGTGAAAGCCGAAGCTGGCCGAACGACAGCCTGCTACTGACAGCTGGGTGGAGCCAGCCGTCATCTCACGGCTGGCTCCGGCCACTTGCAGAGACAGTTCAGCGTCTCCTGGTTTCCAGGTACGCTGATCTGTTATTACACTGAGAACTCAGTTCTCAGTGTGTAATGACAGTTCAGCGTCCCCTGGTTACTAGGTCATTATGATGAGAGCTTCGAAGAGCCCGTGGTGATAGCTGTCACTGCTAGCTCCGCCCAATCGTTTTCTATTTTTTTTTTCTACACCGACTGAAATCAGCCGTACATCGGCTTGCTGCGGCTGGCTCCGGGTTGGCCGAACATGCTCAGCATATTCGGCCGACCCGAAGTGCAGAAGGAGTTCGACTCAGCCAATCCAACATGTGGATCGGCTGAGCCGAACCTCCGGCAGGCTACTCGCTGCTGTTTGGCCTATTCCCATAGGGGCCAAACAGCAGTGAGTGAATAGCCGAATGCCACTGAGCATTTTCTACTGTTTTTCTATTCTGCTCGGTACCAGAGGTACCGAGCAGAATAGCCGAATGCCGCTCAGCGGCATTCGGCTATTCACTCACTGCTGTTTGGCCCCTATGGGAATAGGCCAAACAGCAGCGAGTAGCCTGCCGGAGGTTCGGCTCAGCCGATCCACATGTTGGATTTCAGTCGGTGTACGGCTGAAATCAGCCTGAAGTGATTAGCCGAACATCGTTCGGCTCACTTCTCTTCGGGTCGGTTATTCACATGGCTGCCTTCGTGAATAACCCTCTTAGTCTTGATCCTTAAATTGAAGTAATCCTAAACCTAAACCTTAAAACATAATCAATCCCCATAACCCTAACCCTATGAAAGACCATAGAATTAGGATTCAGAGCAGTAATATGTTATAATAATGATAAATCATTGTAGTGGCAACGCTTGCTATTCCCATGTCTCTAGCAGTCAGAAGTACAGGGAGGAAGTACAAGTTTCTAAAGCTGGTCATACACCAGTAGAATTTAGTTAAAACATTCATTCGGTTTTCTAATAGTCAATGGGGATCGATTTTAATCACTGGAAGGAAGAAAAAAACGGCATTCTACAAGTCTCTGATGTCATATTCTGATGAGATTTTTCGTACTGTTTGAAGCATTAAAAGATAACCGCTGTAGACTCCTGATGCTTAAGATAGCAATACATAGTCCATATTTTTGTTGCATGCAGCAAACAAGCACAATGATGTGTTGCTTTTTTAGTGAGGAAGCAGGAATAAAACATTTTATTTTAAACATCCTGGAGAACCTCTCATCTCCTAGATCTATTGCTCTGTAGCAGTGTTATAGGATACATTTTTTTGTATTTAGGTTATCCCCCCCCCCCCCCCCCTC
>NW_017306304.1:788032-788995 GCF_000935625.1 Nanorana parkeri
TTCGACTCAGCCAATCCAACATGTGGATCGGCTGAGCCGAACCTCCGGCAGGCTACTCGCTGCTGTTTGGCCTATTCCCATAGGGGCCAAACAGCAGTGAGTGAATAGCCGAATGCCACTGAGCATTTTCTACTGTTTTTCTATTCTGCTCGGTACCAGAGGTACCGAGCAGAATAGCCGAATGCCGCTCAGCGGCATTCGGCTATTCACTCACTGCTGTTTGGCCCCTATGGGAATAGGCCAAACAGCAGCGAGTAGCCTGCCGGAGGTTCGGCTCAGCCGATCCACATGTTGGATTTCAGTCGGTGTACGGCTGAAATCAGCCTGAAGTGATTAGCCGAACATCGTTCGGCTCACTTCTCTTCGGGTCGGTTATTCACATGGCTGCCTTCGTGAATAACCCTCTTAGTCTTGATCCTTAAATTGAAGTAATCCTAAACCTAAACCTTAAAACATAATCAATCCCCATAACCCTAACCCTATGAAAGACCATAGAATTAGGATTCAGAGCAGTAATATGTTATAATAATGATAAATCATTGTAGTGGCAACGCTTGCTATTCCCATGTCTCTAGCAGTCAGAAGTACAGGGAGGAAGTACAAGTTTCTAAAGCTGGTCATACACCAGTAGAATTTAGTTAAAACATTCATTCGGTTTTCTAATAGTCAATGGGGATCGATTTTAATCACTGGAAGGAAGAAAAAAACGGCATTCTACAAGTCTCTGATGTCATATTCTGATGAGATTTTTCGTACTGTTTGAAGCATTAAAAGATAACCGCTGTAGACTCCTGATGCTTAAGATAGCAATACATAGTCCATATTTTTGTTGCATGCAGCAAACAAGCACAATGATGTGTTGCTTTTTTAGTGAGGAAGCAGGAATAAAACATTTTATTTTAAACATCCTGGAGAACCTCTCATCTCCTAGATCTATTGCTCTGTAGCAGTGTTATAGGATAC
>NW_017306304.1:789029-805819 GCF_000935625.1 Nanorana parkeri
CCCCAGTGTCTTACTCACCTGTCCATGCTCCTATGAAATTCATGCTCATGCCCATGCAGAGCCGCACAGCCATTACTGCGAAATCTCCGGCCAATCTTTCACTTTTACTTTGTCTGAGCAGGGAAAATTCATTAACATCCAGGTAGAGGCTGTCTATCATTGAGTTAGCAGTTGCTGGTTGTGTGGCACTCTGTAGGCTGCACATCGTAGATCTGTCAGGATTGTGGATAGGTAGGTAAACTTTGACTTTGCCGGTGGGAGGGTATTTGCAATGATAGTAGTGAGTTTGTGCAGCAACAATTAGAGCTGGGATTTACTTTCATCTATGGCTGTTAGATATATTTTACCACACTTCCTGTCTGGTTAAACAGTTGTTACCATGAAAGTAAGCGAAGGAAAATATCCTAACAGGGGTCCTAGCTTCCCCTACTATAGAGCTTGTATTGCTGTCTGTGTTGCTGCTGGAGATTTTGCCTCATTTCTGTTTGGTTAAACCATTGTCACTGGGACAGTAAGTGAGGGGAAATAGCTCAGATGGAACCGGAGGTAGCAGTAAAAAGCTTACAGAGGTTCTAATGGTTCCCTACTCTATCCAATAATAGGAAATACGTTTTGGCTAGACATACACTGAAGTAGGGAAGTTGAAAAGCAGTGTTAACTTTTTTGGTACATATAAATTGGAGAATTTGAGGAGCAGTGTTACATTTTGTGTACATTTAATTCAAAATCTGATAACATTAAGTACCACTGCTAAGCCAACATTAAAGGGACTCAACTTTATTAACAATTTCAATATCTAATTATTTTTCCTTCCGTTCTGAATATATAAATTAGGGCCATGTGCACAATTTACTACAATTGGATCAAAATATGTAGGGTTATTTCCCATTAATTATGTGATAACACAATATATGCCCCTCCTAAAGTTTTCCATTTGGTTTTAGAATCTGGGCCTCAAAAAGGTTGTGCACCACTGAATTGGATGACTGCAAGTATTGTTTGACAAGTAAATTAGATGATTACAGATTTTTCAATATTACATTTTGTTTTCAGACTTTTGGTTTACTTCATACCAGTAACTCATGCAGTCTTGGATTGATCAGATCTTGAAGGTTTGTTTTGTCCTCTGGGCTGACAGTCTGTTTGTATTGCCACCTCTCAGGCACAAAGGGCCACTTCATTTCCTTTGCCTCCTGAATGAGAGTCCTAAGATCGTCCGGCAGAGAGGCTAGAAAAGGTCAGAGTGCATGTCAGAATATCTCCAGGACATAAAAGACACATTTAATTTTCAGTGGTATGTTCTGCACCTCAACTGCAATAACCTCAGTTTCCCACACACTTATATGCATTTGCTACATGGTGCAGACTTCTACCATAACACCAATAACAACAAAATGTCAGCATAGGACCTATTCAGTTCTGCCCTTAAGGTATGCTGGAGCATTCAGCCATTAAATAGGTTTTTAGTGGGAAGTATAACATTTATACAATTGTCACTGTGTGGAGACATACTTGTCTTGTAATGTTATCAGGAAGTGAAACCATCAATGCTGTAATCAAATCTATTTTCATCTCCTAAAAGATATCCCATTGTATGTTCAGCACTTAAGAATACAGCTTCAGGCATGATGTATGTTCATGTGCCAGCATCTACGGTCAATTTCAAGTCTATAGCAATTCACCCGTCTAGCACATGGGTCTGAAGCATTGGCAATGCAAGGATCTATGGACATGAGTAATAGGAATGTTTTACTTAAGGTGAACAACCTAACAACCTTATTAGCTCTATTTTGGTCTGTCAAATATAAATTTAAAAAGGTTTGCTATATCTGTTCAATAAGTGCAAAAAATACCTGTAGACTCTACCTGACATCCAATTAGCTCAAAGCTTCCAGTGTACTCTGCCTCTGCTGCACTGACATCCCAGGCAGTGTTACCAACCTTGCTAAGTTCACCTCTGCAAGCTACAGAACACCTCCCCTCCCTTTAGTAGTCTAAATCAGGTGCAGAGAGACTAAGTTAACATCACTGCTCCTTCATAGATTCAGTACAGTCATTGAGAATTTTCACCCTACAACTGTTGGTGCTATATAAATCCTGTATAATAATAATAATTAAAAAAAAGCCTGAAAAAAAAGACAACTGGTGCAGTTATCATATCTAAGGACTGATAAGCTTTAATATATTTAATTTTGTTTGTAGATTTAGATGTACTTTAAAGTATATGTAAAGCCAAAACCTTTTTTGAATTTTGGATAGAATGTGGAATAGTTAAAATCCCTGATGTTCTTTTTGCTTTGTCTCACTGGGGAAATTTGCCTTCACTTCTTGTCTGGAGATGCAACAGGAAGTAAAAGGAGCTGTCACCTCTTTTAGACAGTTGTCACTGGAACAAGTGGGATCATTCTTCCCATTGCAAAATTTCCCCTCTATGCCAGTGAAAACTAAAAAAAAACGTAACTTTCAGTCCCGAAGACAATGATCACCGTATAAATAGAGAAAGGAAATCTCTCCAGCAAAGACACAGATAGCAATAAAAAAAAAATTACCAGAGTTCAATTTAAAATTAGCGTCTAATAAAAAAAAAGGGTATAACTGACGAAAATAATGTCTTACAGGGGTACAAAACATACTCTATAAAACAGATTTATTCCAAAATGCATATTTATTAAAATAAATCACAGATTAAGAGATAACTAAAAGTAGCAGTACATCGTCTACACAGATTAACCCAAACCAAAATTAGGAATGTGAAATAATATCCATAGACATTTACACAGACCATTATTGAGTTGGTAAATCGCCATACTTTTTTTTAATCATTTGTGTATTTTGGGAAGCAGTATTTTTTTTTTAAGCAGAAGATACTCTAATATCCTAATTCTTATTTTTACTGTCAACGCATCTGTAAAATCCAATTGGCTATATAATTTCAATGAGGCACAAACCTATCTAATTTATCTAGCCATCAAGTCAAGTGCCACATATTCTAAGTCAGCAGGAAATGAGCTCTTGAAATGAGAAATAGCTGTGGTTATGAAATGACAAATAACTTCCTAGGGCTCCTCTGTCTATGGCCAACACTTGTCTTTAATGGCATCTGTATGTACAGACTGGTCTACTATGTAAACTTTTCCTGAGAGAAGATCCTGGCTATACAGTATAGGCGATGATCCTGTCTGCAACCATTTCTGAGACACTGACCTACAGCAGGTAAGACACATTGGGAGTTCTAATCTCAAATGAATTCACCTGTCATTGCTTGTTCCAGGTCTGTAACTAAGAAAATTTTTAAAGCTAGAGATGGACAGGTAATAGACATTATCAGAAGGAAGGTAGGAGCCTACAGATTTCTCTCTGTATAGACTTTCGTTACACACAGCAACATACAATCTGTCAAAACAATGAATGGCACTTTTCTAATAACAGGCCACCTCTCAGAGGAGGCCATAAACCAATATACCTATAATTACATTAGTGTATGTGCCTACAAGTTACCTATTAATTTCTATTGATTTCAGTGAATACACATGGCTCCTAAAAAGTTCCTACTAGGTCAATTCTATTCCAGCACTATACTTGCCTGCCCCTGATTCCCTTATAAGATGGCTGAGTCTGAAATTTCAAACAGACAAACTAAGCCACAAAGCAATTAGCGTCTTCTGTGCTGTCCCTTTAGCTAAGCCCAAGTGCTCTGGAAATCCGTTGTCATATAAAATAAGGATTTATTTGCAGATAAAATAATGATTTATAAAGATTTACACTTAAACCTAAAATGACATTTGTCCTTAAACCTTTATAATTTATCTTAAGAGAAAATAAATGTGTTATCATTAAGCCACTATGAAAAATATTTTGGTGAACTGTGGAACAAGTGTTCACCCCAAATGCACACCATAGATTATCCACCAAGTCAGAGATAAAAGTTGCACAGAGTACCAGCAGTGCATGAACTGTAAAACTATTCTCACCTTCCTGTCCTTCTGGATGCCTGTGCATGGCAGACCTTTGGTCATGGCCAGTATAGGGAAGATGTGCCACCAGGAATCAGTTTTTATGTATCTACACAAAACTACAAAAGACTAGGGATTATTGACCTCATTTAGCTGCATCATTTTAACAGAAGTAAGCAATTGGTCTTAAATGATTAAACTACAATGAAAAAGTATTTTTCTGCAGCCAACTGAACAATGTATCTACCTGCTCTAAGGCTGGGCCTTTAAGGGCATCAAAAGATGATGTCTCGTTGGTGTTCCAGACCTTTGGGTAGGGCTCCAACCACAAACCCTAGAAAATGCACAGAGCCGCCAAAAACCTCAGTACACGCTTCTTAGTTCATGGAGGTTTGGTTGCTTCTAAATGACCTGAATGCTCCAGGCAGGCCTTAGCTGATAGTAATCTCCATTTCTTCTCTAGTGGTGCCCCCCGCCAGTAGAGCGTTTAAGCAAATGTATTCTGTGGCCTAATTACTGCTTCTATTTCTGTACCTAATGAGACTCAACCTAAAGCAGATGAAAGCGGAAATCTTATTGGCTACTAGTAGTATCTGTAAATTGGTAATTCATTATTTAATAAATCATAAAACTATAATAATATAATACAATATGTTTAACTATTAAAAGAGAACTATGGGCCAACCTTTTTTGGCCATAGTTTTCATACGGATCACAGGAGGACAAATACTATGTCCTCCTGTGACCCAAATCTTAGCATATAGCGGGCTATATGCTGATAGCGCAGAGCCGCAATATTGTCGGGATCCGGCCCGCCACATGATTGACAGCTCTCTAGAGGCAGCTGTGCCTGCAGCCTCCTCCGTCTGTCCTTCCAGTCTGTCCTTCCGGTCAGCACTGGAGGAATGGAGAGGGGAGGGAGGAATCCTTGCGTGGAGCGGTGACTGACAGTCACCGCTTTCTGCAGGGAGAAGATTGGGAACTCAGTGATCGGCAGTATGTGTTCGCTGAGTTCCTGATCAATAGAGCCGACATGTGACAGCTTCAGTGTCCCACATTGGCTCTAATTATAGGAAGGGTGTATTTCACTCTCCCCATAATTATCCTTTAAATAACCTGTTAAAGACTTAAATATGTATATTCAAATATATGATGTACACCAGTAAAGATCTGCTTCATTTATAGAAGGATTTGCTGCAGTATAAAGCTAGCCATATAAAACCAGGAAATAAGTTATAGATGACAAAATATACACTATAGGAGAGTAGAATGCTTCAAAGTGCTCTTCTGCAGACAAAGTGATTTCAAAGTTTTTACTGTAAAATCCAACAAGACATCTTCAAACACTGCAATTTGTACTTTTACCAAAAATCATATAATGGCCACTTTCACGAGAAATGTATGACACTAATGACCTGTAACAACTCAAGCAATTAAAGAATAACTGCAGCTTCTGGCTTAGGCTAACACACAGACCACCCAAATGAGCACTGATATGGGTCTCACATGAAGGATAGGCTTGCTGAAGAGACATTTTTACTGAGCAAAACTATTCAAGTGAAACTGCCTGCGGCAAAGACAGTCTGCCGATTCTCTTCAAGCTTCTAAGTATAAACAGAGTCATGGGATAAAAACTCTCCCTGTGCACATACCACTATCAGCTGTTCTGTCATTGCTTGGCTAAACAGAGAGAGTACAAGTCCTTGGTGCATGGAAAATATTTATTGAGATACTACACTCAATACTCTTCATCATTTTCCTTTTATGGAAATAAGATAATTGGATTTCATGCAAAAGACTGGGAATTATTATCTGTACCATAAACCTTTATAGATCAAGTCTATTTTCTATAAAGTAAACCTGTCAAATATTTTTCAATAGTACAAAATTATGTGAAAACAGAAATGTAGGCACTGCAGAGCTTTGACCTCTTTCCCTACTGTTCTCCTATTCAATCGGGCACCCCTGTAGCCAATTGTGATGCACCCCATTGGTTTGTGGGACAGCAAGGAATGCCAAAGCTCCCATAGTTAAAGTTGAAGGTCCTGAATGCAGAGTGGTGCTGGGTTTTGGAGATCTTAAATACGCACAGTGGGTGCCGCTGTCGGCACCCAACATTTCATCTGGCATCCCTCTATTAGCTGATCGAAGTTGGCGGTTAGAAAATTCTTGGCCGAATGGAGCTGGCATACAGTCAGCTGCTAGCTTCGTCCGGGTATTCTGACAGCAGCCTGCGGAGGATTCGTCCATCAACGCTCGTAAGCGTCGATGGAGGAATCTGTTATTTTTTATTTATTTTTTAGCCCGCAGCATAAGAAAGTGACCACTGTCCTTATTTAGACTGGTAGCTCTATGTCTAGCAATCCTGTCCTCAGTGTGTAATGGAATTGCTGGATATATATGACATGTGTTTTTTTTTTCTTCTCTGTTTCAGTAGATTTAGGTATTTTTCCAATTAACTTCCCATTTTGGTATCAAAAATACACAAAGTTGTCTATAATCTGTGCCTAATAATTTCCAGAATTCCAAGGACTAATTTATAAAAAATATAGGGTAACGTATAGCATACCAAATAACATGGCTCTTTTGTGAGCTGAATAAATATGCATGAGTATGCAGTCATTTAACTTGAAATTGATGGCCTCAGAGCAATATAATGGCCAGTGTGTACCCACAAGATCGCTCATTGATGCAGACTTATGATGGGTATACACTAAGCACATACAAGCCTGAACAATCCTACCTACTGAAACAAGTAGTACATAAAAGACAATAGTACGATGCAAGGTAAGAAAAATGAACCATTAAAGGGTTATTAAACCCCCCCTTTTTTTGCATATATCTACTGCTAGCAAGCACCCGCACAGACTCTGTGGGACAGGAAGTGCCAGTTAAGACAGAGGAGTCAGCGCTGGAGCAGAGACCAGCACCAGCGCTGGAGGGACTCCTGAAAACTACAGGAAAGAAGATGATCGGATCAAGAGGCATCATTTAATGTAAGTTTAAGGTATAAGACGACCCCCTACTTTTTGTGTTAAAATATAGGTTTTGGGCTATACTCGTCTTATACGACGCGTATAGCCCAAAATAATGTTTCAATGCACCCACTAACCTCCATGGCGGTATTCCCGAGTGTGGCTCGGGGTTAATTTTCAGTACCATAAATGGTAACCCCGAGCCACACTCGGGATTACAGTCTCTTACCTTGTCCACGATCCCCGCAGCGCCCTCCATCTTCCGAGTTCCGTCCTTCAGCTATATACAGTATACCGCTGAGCCAATCACGGCAGGCTTTGCATTCATTAATACAGGCTTTGTATTCATTAATACAAAGCCTGCTGTGATTGGCTCAGCGCTGTATACTGTATATAGCCGAAGCTACATACAGTATACCCGGCATATAAGACGACCCCCCGATTTTCGGGCAGTGTTTTGGGGTCTAAAAACCTGTCTTATACGCCGGGATATACGATAATCTAAAAATGTCTGTTGATTTATAGAATCCTGACTGCTGCTTATGTTTTAATTTTTTTCAAAATGTTATTCTAGTTGTAACAATTTCCATATAAAATGTATTAAACGCAATACCTATTTTGAAAGGACTGAATACAATTTTTTCAGTCTTGTATGGAGATTTTTTGCCAAATATTCACAATGCTTCTGTTAGATTGATTTAGATTAAATTTAAAATTGATTTGAGGCTCCATGTTTTCGGCTATATGATTCCTGCTTTTTTTTAAATGTGAAATGAACATTCATCACATTTATAAAGAGGAGCACTGAACTTTCAAAAAGGAAACTGCTTTAGTTAATGCACTTACAACATACACAAGATGGCTCATTATTTATTAACAGTGTTTAAAAAAGTGTGTCTATAGCTGAAACGTGTTTTTTTAGTTTTGGAGAGAGTAATGAGGGGTTAGAACCACTTGTCAGGTTTTGACTGTTCTCTGTGTGCCCACTGGGGCTATGCAACCTCTGTAATCATCCTGGAGAACACAGTGATCGAGACAGAAAGTAATGGGAAATCCACCATTTCACCCAGAACAAGAATAGCGGGGAAACATTTGGAGGAGATTTTCTTTACTTTGGTGCCATTTTCGTACAATTCTTGTTGTGTCTGCCAGACAGGAAGTGAAAGGAAATCCCCCAATTGTACACAGATGGCAAATTTAAATTTAAACTTGACATGGGATTTAACCATTTCCTGCTCTATAAAAATATTTATTTTAATTGTCTAACTAATCTTCTCAAATATTAATAATGTATTTTTACATTACATCTAGATATCTCTAGTAGTCCTTTTGGTACACATGCTATGCTTGCCCTTGTGGGTATACTCTGATATCCCATTGATATCCCATCCCGTTGAAGCTTCCCTGTCCCTTCTTGGCTCTAATTGACAAATGAGGCAGCCCATCAGACAATGGGCACATAGGTAAGGCTGGGGTTGGAGGGTATTGTGCAAGCACCACCAGGGGGTATAACAAAAGGGACATGGAGGCTGATGTAGGTATGTGCACTTTAGACCTGACAACATTTATTTGGTTTAATATAGTGATAGAGTTGATTGAATATGTAGTGTAGTGATTGAATATGTAGCAGTTTACCATACAGTGCATATGTAGAACACCATAACCACAGTGAAGCATGGTGGTGGAAGCATTATGCTTTGGGGCTGCTTTTCTTCAGCTGGTACTGGAGCTTTAAGCAAGGTGGAGGGGCTTTTGAACAGTTCCAAATATCAGTCAATTTTGGCACAAAACCTTATGGTCTCTGCTAAATAGCTGAAGATAAGAGGATTTTCACCTTTCAGCATGAAAACGACCCAAACAATACCTCCAAAATCAACAAAAAAATGGCTTTCCCAGAAGAAGATCATAGTTTTGGAATGGCCCAGCCAGAACCCAGACCTGAATCTAATTTAAAATCTGTGGGGTGACCTGAAGAGGGCTGTGCTCAGGAGATTCTCTCGCAATCTGACAGATTTGGGGTGCTTTTGCAAGGAAGGGTGGGCAAAGATTCCCATGGTAAGATGTGCCATGCTGATAGACTCCTACCCCAAACGACTGAATGCTATCATCAAATCAAAATATTTATGCAGCCACGTTATTAAAAAAAAATATTTTCCCCCCTTTAAAGTTTCAGATTGTTTTTAATTGAATTGCACATATTATAGGTCACATTAAAGGAGAACTATGAGGTGATACACATACCGGGGTTCGCTCACTTCTCGATCCAGACACAGCTCTCTGCCGTGACAGGGAAGTGGCTGGATTCCCCCCTCCCCGCTCCGATTCTCCAGCGTTGACTGGTGGAACGGACGGTAGCATTGATTTCAAAAGTAAAAAGATTTATACTTTGTTTCAGTCTGTACCTCCACAATATGGCTTTGCTTATATATACAGATAAACATTAAGGGGTTGATTTACTAACGGCTGTTCACTTTGCAAGGGAATTTGCACTTTGCAGGGGAAGTTTCCCTTAGCTTAGTGAATGTGGTGAAACTTCACTTTGTAAAGAATACCCAATCATCTGCAAGGAAAATTTAAAAAAATAATACTTTGTTCTTGAACATGATTGGGTGATGGAAGTCAGCAGAGCGTCCCCTCGTTCACTTAACTAAGGGCAAACTTCCTTTGCTAAGTATGAATTCCCTTGCAAAGTAAACAGCCTATTTACCTTTATTATATCAACCCCTAAGCATTTACTACTTAAAAATGTGTAAGGCTTTATATTGCTTTTTTAGCCTTGTTTTTATAAAAAAAAAAAAAAATTGGCCCTTTATTATGTGATGCATATTTTAAAATTCCTGTATCTCTAGAGGTTGGAATTAATGTTTTAGTAAATAACAAAATGATCATGTTATTTCCCAAGTGCCCTTTTAATATCCATCTAAAGAACATATCTGTAGCCTAATCTGTGTCCATAGTAAAATATTATACTTCCTTACTTATGGCACATGTCATTCAGACTATAGTTATTTAAAGTCACAGTGTGTGCTTTGGTAACAAAAAAAATGTTAATGATGTCAAGAGAAACGTTGCTTAGGAAAAGCCGGTCATTATAAAATTAGTGGAAGATAAATGGGGTTTTGATAGAGGGCAAAACAAAGGCTTTCCATTCTGTGTGTGACTGGGCAGTAAAGCCACAGTGTTGTGTGCTCATGCAAATGTCTTCACAAGTCTGTTATCTGAACGTTAGTGCTGCTAAGGCAGGACACCTGCTAGTGGAAGAGCATCCATCTCAACTGCTTTTTATCAGTGCCCTGAAGTGGAATACCCTGTCGCTAGTCATTCATTCTTACATCGGTATATCTACTGCCATTGTAATTGCAGAACTATGATAATGAATCTTTCAGTTGCCTCTTTAATTATCAACAAGACTGTCACTATATTTACTGCATAGAGGAGATTTTTTTTAAAGAATAATTCTGTCTTGTCTTACACTTCAATTCATTAGGCAAACTTAAAATAATCATTTGCTGAAGGTGTGAAATGACTGTTATTCACATATATGACTATGTTTAAATGAAAGTTTACATATATGCAAGCCACATATAGTCTAGATCACAAATGTATCCTCAATTTATGCAGTGCACGCAGTCTCCAAGAGGGATGAGGCCAACAGTGCACTCACAGCACACATTGGGGCAGTGGAATACCTAGGGGGTGCACTTGGTGTCATCCAATTGGATGTTCGCAGACTGCAGCAGCTCTGCTGATTGAGCTGTGAGGCATTCAATAGGAGGCCACGCAGCTCAGAGCTGCCTTCACCCACCTCCCTCTACCAGTGTCCAATCAGTACTCAGATGGTTGAAAGTTAAAATAATAAGCTTTAGAAGTTAGGTTCTAGTTCAGGAGAAACAACTGATAAGGTATAAGATGAATGGAGGGGAGGTAGAGAGTAAAGTAAAATCAGGAGGGAGGAGTAGGTGCAATGGATATACTGTAGATAAAGAGGTGAAGTAATAGGGATATAGGCAGCACTCTTAGGATAGCTTGTCAAAATGTTTTGGGGTCATAATGTTGAGATTATGGTGTGGTCCAGACTGCTAAACCAGGGAAATCCCATAGAAGTGCATTTTGATTTCATAAGAAAACTAAATTTGTTTATTCCATGCAGAATCTATTACCCGTTTTGCTACTATAAATTACCCTTTTTTGATCTGTGCTTATTAAAAAACTAACATAGTAACTTGTACAATACTGTATTTGTTTTTTTTTTCCAGTCCTACTCTTAAAAACTTAGATTTTCTGCGCATTGTATGGTTGGTGCAATCTTATCCATGCGATCTACCTTCTTTCTATAAGAAAATAGAACACTTAGCTCACAACTAAGCTCATAACTTCTAATACATTTATGAACAGGGCCTAAATACCGTATCTATCTTTAGGAACAGTACAAAAACACACTAAAAGATGTACTTTTCAGAATGTGAAGCATTGTTCATATGTCTATATCACCTGTTAAAGTCTTTATTGGTTAACACTGTTGATTGGTTCCCTGATTATATTTATTAGTGTCCGAATGGTCTCTTGTTCCCAACAGTCAGCCTGGGGGTACATCTACAATGAGAATTCTTAATCCTTCCTTCACTCTGATCACTCTTCTCACTTCCTGAATCTAATCTAATGATTATGGGGCTACAATTTACCTTGTCTGGAGCTAACCTATTTTGTTTCTGGTGGTCAGTAGATGCATCCTAGATAATGCCTGAGAAACCACAGAACACTGTCACTGATGCTTCAAGAGCCTGCCAAAACATTTTAGCAGCCTGAGTGTGTCTGGTTTCTATTCTTCTGAATTCCTGGAACAAGCATGCAGAAAAGTCCTAATTCCTTATTTATATACTTGTTTTAGGTCACTGACTTAAGAGTGTATGTAAACCTTCACATATAATTTCTCTTATTTGCTTACTTTTGGTCTGTTAAATTACCATTAAAAGCATTTTTTTCATTTGTTCACAAAGTGCAAAAATACCCATTGATCCGGCCAGAAATCTTGTGAGCTGTACCTTTCTGTACAGATAAACTTTGGGTTTGGGTCGACCATGAGTTTGACCCGAGCTCTAACTGTAGTTTGCTGAACGATTTGGTCAGTTTGTCAACCCTCACCACCACCGCTGAACCTCTAGTTGCTAGAAAGCAGACCATGCACCATAACAACCTATGACAATTAGCATTATTGGTTTCCAAGAAGCTGGTGGCCCACAGTGTTATTGGTTGTAATGGTGGTTGTAATGGCCCACCTGCATCGTAGCAATAAAATGTAGTTGTGCAGGTTGCACAGTATGATTGTTAGGACACAGACAACCCTGGGTTCAGTTTGCTTAGACATGTGTTGGATCCCACTGACTGGGATTCCTAAAGCTATTTGATGTTCTCACCAATGTCTCCAATACAAGTCAGCTGATATACAAACCTGACAAAGATCACAGGTATAAAAAAAGGTGGATGTCTAATGTTTATGAATAGACCACCTAATTGCTGCAATCTGAACAGAACTGTCTGACAGTCTAGCTGCCGGTATGGTACAATAGACACACCACTAAAGAAAAAGTGTGTTGGCTAGGTACCAATATATTTTTATGGATTAGCTACTGTCCTTCTACATTGAAGAGCTGGTAGGATAGGTAGGCACCGTCGGTCTGTGCTTGTTACACACAAGACATAAATGAAGGACATAAAGGATATAAATGTGCTGTTGTGATATAAGGAGTTTAACTCAATATGGATGTTGTGAAATTAGGGAGAGCGCAGAGAAGGGTAACTAAACTAATAAGGGACCTCAGCTATAAGAATAGATCAACTGAACTAAAAATGATTCTTCCCTGAGAAGAGTTGGTTGGAGGGGGTAGGTTGTATTGTCACCATGTATAATTACATAAATGGTTCATAGAGTGAAATTGGTACAAAGTTGTACAGATTAAAGTAACTGCAAATGAAAAGGGGCATTCTTTACATCTGGAGGAAAAGAAAGACTTCTTTACAGTAAGAAGTACAGTATGAAACTGTGGCATAGACTTCCTCGGGAGCTAGTTCTAGCCAGCATAGTAGATTGTTTAAAAAGAGGTGAACGTGTTTCTAAATGCATAATATAATGGGTTTTTAATATTTTTTTAAGTAATGACACCATAGATTGTTGATCCAGGGAACTTCCAATTACCGTAGGGGATCAGGTAGGAATGTTTTACTTGTTGGAAAGTTGAAACATGCTATAAGTGGTTTTTGCCTTCCTTTGGATCAAGTTTTGGTTAGCGGTTCTGTATATGCAGGTTTATTTATTAATTTATTTTTCTATATGCTGAACTCAGTGGACCTGTGTCTTCTTTCAACCTGACTCACTGGGGCAGGCAGGGGGTTTTCTAACATCCACCTGCTGCCTACCATTCTATGGTGAGCTCCAGGCTGACCATACATGTAGGTGATCTAATTGCGCACCTTTCAAGAGATGTTCAATGAAAAAGCTGTAATTTTTTTCTATAATGAAAAACGTCAGCCTCACATAAATGTTTGTATTACTTATTAGTCTCCGGTCATGCATGATCACATACAATGTGAGGTACCTTACAGAGTAAGGTACCTATACAAATATTTGTCACTTTGCCCATGTAGGGCAAAGTGGCAGGTTCCCTTTTAAGAACTCCCTCCACACACTAATACCTTTCGCATATTCCCTCGCGGTTCTGTTGGAGTGTTGAATCCTTACTCCAAGTAGGATAATGTGATGGCAAAGTGAACCTGTCACTTTGCCCTGAATACGTGGCACAATGACAGATTCTCTTTAAATAATCAACAGTAATTACTGTAAATGGGTGCTATGTCTAGTCATAACTTAGGGGCAATGTTGGGAATAAAAAAGAGGAATAAGATTTTTCTCCTTCAATGCTAATAACCACTACCTCAATGTCGTGTCTATGTTTTCTGAGGATCTGAAACATGTCCACTAGCTCTATCTTGGTGCAGCTCACCATCTAGTTTCCAGCACTTTCTATATTACCCCATTTACTGTGTCAGCGCTAAGGTGAATGATCCGGTTCTGATCCCACTAAAGAAGCGAAGTCGGTGGTCAGCATAGGCACTTCATGGATAGGCTCTTCTGTTTGAGGTTCCTAGGTTGTAGTACTTTATGCACAGCCTTCATATGTGCCCTACCCAGGGAAGTAATTGTCCCCAAATATTTGTAAATCAGTATCCCAATACTGAAGCAAAGATGCAGTGTTTTAAAGACTAGATATAAATGTAAATGATTGCATGTGTATTATTATCATTATTTTCATTTACAAGTAGCAGCCTTAGATGTGATTTAACTAGCTGCTGCAGCTGCCATGAATGTTGTGATATTGAATCCAATAAAAATTTCAGTTATGCTAATTCAATGCCATCATTAGCAGGGAAGTACACCGGGCCAAAAGCTGTCACAAATATCATTAAGACCAATTTTCTTTGTATTGCTGGTTTGTTTAATCCTTGGAATTAAGAAAAAAATGTTTTCGTCAACCCTCTTTGGAATAAATCACGCAAAACTAATTAGCAAGTTAAGTCATTAAATTCAAATCTCCAGCCCATTCAACGCGAACACATTTGTGACACGCTGCGGCAATCGCTTGTCCTCCATCATTTTCTAATATTCAAAAAAGTATGTCACCTGCCATCAAACTTTTGCTCATTGTTCTGTTTCCACAGATAAATGCAGCTCCGCCTGGGTTTAGTGGAGCCTGAAATTAGAAGTGACAGCAATTCATTCTAACAAAGTGAGCTTCCTCCTCTGCCTGCGGTCCACATCCCATTCATGTCCCACAAACCCAACAGTCCAGCCAGCCTCGCCTGCCAAAAGAAGAAAAATAGAGCAGAAGCGAGTGCATGTGGCTGAGCTGAACAGAGGCATTGAGGAACCTGCTGGCTGCCCTGTGCCGTCACATAAGGTCCTCACCTCCACACCGCTGGTAGTCATTCTTTTCCTCCTCAGTCGGCTCTGACACCTCTGAAGCAAGGACGTCCAGCATTTGCTTGCACTCCTTTAGCACAGCCACAACCTCCTGATTATTCATGACGACTGTTTCTCACTTGACTGTGAATTGAATGTCCCTGGGTGCTTTATGATCAATGACCTAGGAGAAGACACATATTTCGTATAAAAGGGATCTTTCAAGGTTGAGGTACCTGCTGAACAAAAGAGGAAAAGAGATGATTAACTAAAGCATCATCAATTATAAGCGAGGCTCAAGCTGCGGAGAGATAAAGGGGGAAAAATACATAAAAACACAGGACAGCATCTGAGCTCTTTATTATAGAAGTGTTTGAAATTACGGCAGGGTGCCCGACACATGTGGAGAGGAAGCACGTAGCTGAGATAGGAAGAGATACAGAATTTGTGTTTACTGTGAAGAACTAACAGAACTTCATTAACAATTTCAAATGACATGATGAACTAGAAAGCTACTTGTTAATGAACAATCACCACCTGTTACAGCTAAAGCCATTGACATATAACCATGCATGTATATCACAAAGATTTGCAATGTTTATCTTAAAAGGTATGTTTGAGAACAGAAACATGAGCACTGCACTAACTTATTTAAAGCTGAAGGCTACCAGGTTTTCAACATGATCCCGGTCATTAAACTCAAAAAAAGCATGAAGACAGTTAAGTCAAAAAAGCCTAAAACTCTGTCCTGCATAAATATTCCAGGTCAGTTCACTAGGTAGTGATGTCAGGTTCAGGGTGACAGCCTCAAAGCCTGCACCTTAAAAACAAGTCAGCAGTTGTATTCCTGCTTCATAGGTTGCTTTAATACAAAATGTATGATAGATAATAATATTCATCTACAAAATTATTATTATTATATTTTTTTTAATGACTTGTGGTCGACAGATGGCATATGTACGTAAAATGACACGCTATACAAAAATGTGGTCTTTACACTTTTGCCATGATCATTTTACATGGTGTACTACGGCTTTAACCAAAATTACAATAATATGGATAAGAGAAGGAGAATGTGTGTATTTTTTAAATGTGCTTTAGGGGAAGGTACTCACTGATGTCATGAACCAGCATACATACCTCGCCAGCACCTCTAGCACCTAAGGGATAAATAGGGGATTGTTTGATCGATATTAAAGGGTATCTATGGTCAAAACTAAAAATCTATTTTTAGATTGAATTGCGATACGTTCTATCCCACTCTTGTTAACCATATAGATGTAGTATGTAAACTTACTTATTGAAGATCAGTAGCGGACCTAAGCAACAAAGGGTCCTGGTGCAAGGCTGTTTTCTTGGCCCATGGTGCAAGATTTTTTTTTTCTCTGGCCCCCTGACCACAAACAATGCAGCCAGTGGCCGCCTAATAGAAGCCTGCCCATACAGTCCGGATTCAATACTCAGATACATTCAAGGGACTTTATTAAAACTGGAGCAGACAAAATCTGGAGAAGCTGTGCATGGCAACCAATCAGGTTCTATCTTTCATGTTCAAATTCTAACTGAACAAACTGAAGAGAGAAGCCATGCACAGCTGCTCCAAATTTTGTCTGATCCAGTTTTGATAAATTCCCCCCATTGTATCTCTTTACCTGCTCTCCTCCTTTCGCCTCCTCCAGCTTCAGCTCTCCTCTGGTTCTCCCAGACCCTGTGCACTTCCCGCCCAGCTCTCCTCTCTCCTGTTACTAGGAATGTGGCGGGAGAACTCGTCGGACCCCAGCCTCCCACTCAGGAGCCCGTCAGACATCCCCCCCTCCATGGGCCCCAGGGATTCTGCACTGCCCCGTATTCCACCAATGGGGACCAAATCTCACCCCCCCCCCCCCCCCCCCCGGTCCACGCCCCCGG
>NW_017306304.1:805831-816452 GCF_000935625.1 Nanorana parkeri
CCAAAGTGACCCAAATACCCCCCCCCCCCCCCCGCCCCCAGGTCTCAGGCCCTGGTGCAGCCACACAGGTTGCACTGGTGGTAGCTCCGCCCCTGCTGGAGATGCCCATAGAATGTTCTTACACAATTTTTATCAGCTCTGTGAATATGCAGATTCTTATGACGCCGCTCTAGCTAAGCCTGCTGTCTGAAAATATCATCAAAAAACAACTGTAGTATGTATTCCTATTACAATGCTGATGTTATTACAGGAAAGTATTTGCTATGACTTTAGAACTCCTTTAATTTCTACCCTGAGAAAATGTCAACACCATTATGTCTCTTTTTCTCCTGCCTGTTTATTTTCACAACATGAACTTATATATTTAGCTATCAAAAGAGTATATGTTCATGGAATAACTGTTCAAAAAATGATCAGCTGTGGTTGGATTGTAATTGCACACACCACATACATCCAAACTACCAATAGAAAGACCACTTGCCAGGTAACCCAATTCTACCCATTCTAAATAAAGGCTCTGCAACATGTATTCAAAGTATAGTGCTATCATTTTCTATTTATTTGTGATGTTATTCTATGTCTTTGTATTCATGGTAGTTGCTTCTTTAGAAAAGTGTCCTTTTTCTAAAGAAGCAACTACCATGAATACAAAGACATAGATTTTGCTCTAAAAGTTTATACAAAGCCTGTGTTTTGCTTTATGGTCATAAAATGTCTGCAATAAAGTAAATGTCACTTGTAGTGGCTTTTTTAGCCCACTTGGTTATAGACTTGGCACTATATAATATTTTTTTAATCTCAAATTCTATTTTATTTAATTTCAATTAATTATTTTAAGTTTTTGTATATGTCAAATCAAGGTAGTTTATATATTTAAATATTTTATAGTTTTGTGTTTCTGCCTTCAGAATAGCAGTTCATATTGTATCAGCTCAAGAAGTTGTAACAGCCAGTGTATATTGTGTACTAGCAGGATTGTAATGTAGAAGGATTTGACAATGTTTTGGCACACTAAGACAACTGTTACTATGCTATAAACTTGAACGGCATCTCTTAACTTCACTGGGGAATGTGTGACTCTAGTACGGCTTTAAAGAACCTTTAACTTTGGGCAATTACAAGTGTGTCGGGACACAGCATTGTGTTGTGCAATTTGCCTGCCCATCCCTGGCCCCGTATTTTGTTTTACCATCTAGTTTTCCTTTCATAGGGAAGGAGCGGCACAAGCTGCATTAAAATAAAGAGAGCGCTCAATCAAAAAAGACTCTCTTAAGGCAGGCTTCTCTTGTTAATATGCACAGACATAAAAAGGAAGGCTCTTTCTTCCTATACAGCTACAGTGTGTGCAAATTGCAGGGGGCTTATTGGCATAAATCTCTGTAGCAACTTCTAGGGTAAACTGGATTTACATTACTTTCTGACAAGAATTAAATGGAGGCCTTGTGGATATATGAAGAGATTTTTAGACTGCAACAGATGGGCCTGAATGTGTTCCCTAGGCACACTATCAGTGACATCTGTGTCCTCTGAATTCTGGTGGTCCTAGCCAATTAAAACGGTAAAAGAATAAGCAAGCAGGCTCCTGAAGAGCCAAAATGCCAGTGTTTAGAGCTGCCAGTAACCCTAAGCTGAGAACGTGTTAGAATGATAATGGCACATTTGTGGGTTTGTTTAATATTATTATTTTTAGCTTTACTGACTTCTGCTAGGACGTAATATAAAAGAATGAGGCAACTGGCCCTAGTATAATCACAAAATCCTTTTTACAGGGTGTTTTCTTTAGCCATGAAATCTATATGAACACTGTTCACACTCTCCAAATAAACACATTAATGCTCAAAGATTATATATATGTATTTATATACACTGTGTATATATACATACAGTATTGCGTTGGCCATACACATTAAAATAAAAGTCAGTCATGCAGGCATAATCCACACTCCCACAGGTGTCTGTGTCAGCTAGAGTTTTCCTAAGCCTATGGAGCTGGGTGGAGGAATTTACACTTCGTGCATTTCCAGTTCTGACTTATTGGTAGGAAACAAATAACAAAACTGTCTCATCATAATTTGCTAACAATGAGTGTGACTGATGCTGCGATTGCCCAAGCCAACCAAAAGCAGCTCGATTGACAGACAGTCATCCAATGTCTATGGGCATCTTTAGTGCCCATTCACACTGGGCGTTTAATTGCGCGATTTCCGCCACGATATCGCGCATATATGCTGCGCAATATCGCAAGAGGTCGTGGTTCAATGATTTTCAATTCTATTTTCGTTCTATTGTACAGCTCCATGACGCCGGCCGCTGTCAGGACCCTTTTTCCTGCGGATGTCGCACGATTTTTCAATGCAGCCCAACGGTGAAGGTTGCGTGATCGTCGCCGGAACGTCGCCCGAACAGTCGCGCTATCCTGCTGCACGGAAATCCGCTCAATGTAAGTGTCGCTTGGTGTGAATGAGGCCTTAGTCAAATAAAAAGTATAATAATAATAAAAAAGCAGTAAACAAAAACTGGAAAAAAAAAAGGAGTTCCAAAGTCCTATCCCTTTTTCAGTTTGGCACACAACGATGGTGAGGTTCCAAATACAGTCTCCAATTACAGCCTCCTACATTTCAGTCCTTGCATAGCTAATCTTTAAAGTGACACTAAACTCAGGAGTTAAATGTTAGAGATGCATTTACGTACCTTAACTATTAAGGAAAATGTATCTTATTTGTGTATCACTCGGCTATAGATACTTAAACCATCTCTGAATTGCTGCTGACATTGTCCTTCCTTCTGGAGGGTGGCTACTTTTGATCTCCATGGTCCCTGTGTGTGTTGTAAAATAGCCACCACTCCAAGATAGCTCCTGTGATGGTATAGAATCTTTTGTTTAGTTTACTTATTTGTATTGAGATTGTAGTTGTGTGGCTAGTAAGGATGCAACGATACAGTTTTTTAGGTATCGAGTACCACATTTTTTTTTAGGTACTCACCGATTCCGGAAGTCCCATTAAGGAAGCCGGCCAGCATGTAATGACCTGATATCCAGCTTCCTGATTAGCCGGGAAGCCGGGTCCATGCTCCCTCATCACCTGGTGATGAGAAAGCATGGAGCTGGCTTTCTGGCCAATCAGGAAGCCGCGAGGCGGGAAATGACTCACCCCCGACTTCCTGATTGGTCAGCTTCCCGACCCGACCAGGAAGCCGGGAGGCGAGTCATTGCCCGCCCCCTGACTTCCTGATTGGCCAGGAAGCCAAATCCATGCTCCCTGGTGATGAGGGAGTATGGAACCGGTTTCCCACCCAATCAGGAAGCCGGGCGGTGTGTAATGACTCGCCGCCCAGCTTCATGATACCCGAAGTTCCGGTATCGACATAAGTATTGGTAACATTTGGGCGAGTACCAGGACTCCCAAATACTCGGTATTGGTGCATAGTGGCTAGTGTTACACCTTCCTACATTCGCTTTGCTATATTTTAGACAAAATAGGGTCTGGGGGTATACTGAAGAGAAAGTGAAAGTTAAGTAGGGCCTATCAATTGTGTCAGTGGGAGCAAGAGGTACCCCAGCACTGGTGTCAGTGGGAGTAATAGTAACTTCCAGCATTGATATCAGTGGCTGCATTAAAAGCCCCCAGCATTAGTGTGAGTGGCTTTACAATTTAACTCCTGCAGGCACTGGTGGTCAGTGGTAGTGATATTTTAGCCCCTCCATTGCTGGTCAGTGGCATTGAAATGTACAGCACCACCAGCATTGGTGGTCAGTGGCAGTGCCCCCTGCATTGGTTTTCAGCGTTTTCTTACCCCAGGGCACCTGCTGTTTCGCTACCTCTCTCCAGGATGACGTTGGGCCTGGACTATAGACGCATTGTCATATGATCACTCTGTCTGACAGTACCAGTATCTCAGTGCTGGGAGCTGGAACTCAAGAGATTGTTCTAGCATTCAGCATCCTGCTGCCACTCTGCAAAAGCCAAGTGTCCTGTGGGACAGCCTGACATGGATACAGGGACAGAGTGCAAAATCCTGGCTCTGCCCTGCAGATTCTGGGACACATGACAACTACGCTTAACCAGTGGTAGTCTCTGCTCCTCCCATTGAGCGCTGGAGTTGATAAACGACCAGTAGGACGCTTAGTAGCTCCTACTGCATGGCAAGCGAACCATGCAGTACAGGACCAACGCTGGAAGGTTCACGTCCGCAATGCTGGTGCATTCCGGCACAAAAAAAGGCCTGCTTGCAATTATTAATACAGCAGCATGATTTTTTTTTAATACTTTCACAATATATGAATGAAAATATATTTATGTTTTGCTGATAAATTATATACACACATTATGTGAGTAACCATCGCGGTTAAAATGACATTAAAGTCACAACCCCCCCCCCCCCATGCTACTTTAAGGACTTACCTTAAATGATGCCTCTTGATCTAATCATCTTCTTCCTTCTAGTGGTTTTCAGGAATCCCTCAAGCGCTGGTGGTGGTCTGATCCAGACTGCTGTGTCTTCTGTGTCCCACCATGTCTGTCCGATGTGCACGCATTGGCTTACCCTGTGTCTCTCCCCTTCTCCCTGCCGAAGATATCTACTGCGCATGTGTCCGCCCCATCATCCCTGCTCGGCCGCTCGAGATTCTTCAGATCTTCAGACAGGAGTGAGCGGCAGAGACACAGGTAAGTATTTACCTATTTGGTAACTTTTTAAAACATTTGTTTATGTTTTTTCATATATCTAATGCTTGCTAGCAGTAGATATATGTAAAAACAAAAGTGACTTTTATACTACTTTGAGTTCAGCTGCCCGGGTTCTGTTTTCCTGTTTGTTTGCCACAATGATTTTGTTTAAAACTGAAGTTTAATCTGCTTATCTTTGCCTTGCCTGTTCCAACAAATTGTCATCAACTTGATAATAAACGTTTTAATAAAACCTTTCAGTTTTTATGTAACACCTTATTTTAGAGCCAGTGATGTCATCGTTTATGCAATACAGGAAAATCATGGCTGGTAATGCCCACATGTAATTCTAAATCCAAGATTGAAAAGACTAAAACACAATAAATGAAAGGGGTGAGCCAGGGACTGTCAGGCTGGGGAGAAAAGAGCTAGACTTGCTGTAGGTTCTAATGCACACTGTAAGAAGCTCACAATGTACAGTGAAATCAGAGTAAGCAATTTCAGTACAGGGGGTGCAAGACAAAGTAAGGCTGGAGTTTAACTTTAAGAGTGGAAACTGAAACAAAAAATGTAAACCCCGGCAAACACAGAAGAATAAAAACTCTATTCCTTCAATCCCAGGACATTCTACAAGGGCTCAATGCTGCACAACAAACATGCAGAATACTCAGCAGTGCTCTGCTGCTTACGCACTTAATAATAGTAAGCAAGCCTGAAATTTGCTGAGCCCTTAGTCTAAATGCCTGCAAATGGATTGATCTATTTTGGATCTATATTGAGCAGGTCTCTTAATACTAACCACTGTAATTATGGTAATCATTGGTTTAAGTAAACTTTACTGAAAATGTGCCACATGCAAGAGAGCGAATGAAGGCAGTCTGGATCGAAAACTGGTCTATGTGAGCCAACCTACTTATTACTATTGCTATATACTAATCCTAAACATTGACTTATACATTTGACAAACCATTTTCAAAAGTTGGGGTAAAAAGGGATACAAGCCCAAAGCAATTCCTAAGGCTAGGGGCTTCTGCGACCTATGCCACACCAAGTCTTGGTTGAAATCTATTGTTGAAGACATTGGTCACTTTATTTGCCTAATATGACATGCCTCTCATTAGGCATGCTTGTCAGTCGCCTTGGGAGCATATCAGCTGTATTTCAGACATAGATCATTCATTACGTACAAAACCAAAAATCACTGCACCTGTTGTTTTCCCCATGTGCTAAGAAAGAAAATGTATTAGAAGGCATTTCTTTCTCTAGAAAAATTAAACTCCTAACCGATAATCAAGGAGTGCTGACCCTCACCTCATAAAGATATATATTAAAACTAAATTCAGCAATAACTAATCTACTAGAAAAAAAATAACTCCTACCCAATAGTGCCCTCCTATAAAAGGTATACACTGAGTGGCCAGATTATTATGACCACCTGACCTTTGTAGGCAAATTAGCTATAATTTCGCACTGAAGTTGCTAGAGGGCCAGACCATTATAAATAGGGAAGCAGGTTGTTTCCCCCGACAGTAGAAGTGATTTTTTTCTGAAGATATGGGTAAACAATGCGATTTAACAGCCTTTGAACGTGGGATGATTGTTGGCGCTCAAGCCATGGAGCGAGTATCAGCAAAACAGCAGAATTCGTTAAATGTTCAAGAGCAGCTGTTGTTAAAGTGTTTAAAGACTGGACTGCCAACCAAAAATCTGGGTGTGAACGTGCAAATTATGGCTGTCAGCGACTAGTCAATGTTAGGGCAGAACGGAGAGTGGCAAGACTGGTACAAGACAACAGAAGGGCAACAGTGCAGTGTCAGATTCCTCGAATCACCTTTCAACATCTCATGGAGTCACGAGGCGGCCCAACGAAGTCATCTCGTGGAGTCATCTCGTGGCCCAACGAAGTGCTAATGGGGTGGTCATAATAATCTGGCCACTCAGTGTATATTAAAACCAAATTCAGCAAAACATAACCTACTAGAAAAAATTAACTCCTACTCAATCAGAAAATATTGTCCAGCCCTATAAAGATATATATTAAAACCAAATTCAGCGATACATAACCTGCTAGAATAATGTAACTCCTACCCAATAATCAGAAAATGTTCCCCCCACCTTTTTTTAAAGGTATATTTTAAAACCAAAGTCAAACACACACAACCACAAAGGTTGAACTCGATAGACCTGTGTCTATATTCAACCTTAACAACTATGTAACTATGTAACAAATACAGGGCAGAACAGTGGTATTGTGGTTAGCGCTTCTACCTTGCAGCATTGGGGGTCCTTGGTTCACTATCATTAGGTCACTATCTGCACGGAGTTTGCATGTTCTCCCTGTGCTTACGTGGGTTCCCCCCGGGTATTCCGGTTTCCTCCCACACTCCAAAGACATGCTAGAAGGTTAATTGGTTCCTGTTTAAATTGGCCCTGATAATAATAACATATTCAGCAGTAACCAACCTACTAGAAAAATGGAAGTCCAACCCAATAATCAGAAAATAGTGCCCCTCTATAAAAGGTATATATTAAAACCAAATTCAGCAATA
The DNA here is from genome assembly GCF_000935625.1 of Nanorana parkeri. Classification (NCBI taxonomy): domain Eukaryota; kingdom Metazoa; phylum Chordata; class Amphibia; order Anura; family Dicroglossidae; genus Nanorana; species Nanorana parkeri. Next base: position 813,048 of record NW_017306304.1, read on the forward strand.
TATAACCTACTAGAATAATGTAAGTCCTACCGAATAGTCAGAAAATGTTGACCCCCCCTTATAAAAGTATATATTAAAACCAAATTTAGCAATAACTAACCCACTAGAAAAAAATAACTTCTACCCAATAAACAGAAAATATTGCCGCCCTAAATAGATATGTATTAAAATGAAATTCAGTAATAACTAATCTACTAGAAAAATGTAATTCCTACCCAATAATCAGAAAATATTGCCTCCCTATAAAGTATATATTATTAAAACCAAATTCAGCAATAACTAACCTACTAGAAACATGTAACACCTACCCAATAAAATAATTAACCTACTAGAAAAAATAACTCCTACCCAATACTCAGAAAATGTTGATCCCCTTATAAATATGTCTGTGAAGGTTCTCATTCATACCCCCTTATAAAAGGTATATATTAAAACCAAATTCAGCAATAACTAACCTACTGGCTTTAGTAAAACACATATCTTTTACATCAAAGATGCCTTTGAAGTGTCTAAAGCCTTAATCCATAAACTTCCTCTCTGACCACAGTAGTCTCTTGTCAAATAAAATGGAAGTTAAGGAAATTATCTCTATCTGTTAAAGTCCAAAAGAACCTATCAACTAATGACAGACTTGTCACAAATGACAATTGAGCCAAATTGTTAGGCAGGCGAGGCCTAACGATTTAAGAAATAATCTAGCGGGCTGCACTAATCTGGTCATCCACCTCTACACTCAATACGAGTCAGATGGCGGCCTGAAAACAGCTAGGTCTTTGTCAATGTTAAAAGAGCCTAGAAGGGCTTGTCTTTCATGAATATGTATAGGAAGCTCTGTGCCTTTGCAGACAGAGCCTTGTGAAGGATGGTATACAAACACAGACACTGCTTAAGCCGACTGACCCAAGCCTATGCCAAAATTTGGGAAAATAATGAGAACCCACGCTTCTAGGAGAATCCTACTCAGCTTAGGGATTTGTCTTGGCGTCTTTATTTACCAACTTTTATTACTGGCTCCTAGCAAATCTTTATGAGGCAACAGGGAAGAAAAGACACGTGACCTGACCAGGGCCTGTAAAACTTTCGGACAACATAGTATTTTTGCGGCGAAACATTTACTTAGGGATTTCTTTTTTAATTACCGCCATCTTATTTTAATATAGGATTTGCATATTAGTGAATATGTAGTTCTCAGGACGTTCGTGCTATCACTAGCCATTCTTCAAGCTACTTACTCAGGAGAAAAGATCCGAGCTACAAATATTTAACTTTGCAAATGAGCCAGGTGTGGGCTAGCAAGGCCCAGTCCGCTGTCTTGTCTGCACAAAGTCTTTGCCACCTGTCCATGGCTGAAAAGTGGCTACTGGCAGAAGGTAAAATGTTGGCTTAAAGTTGAACTTAATGCAAAAAGTGAAATGCACAAATAAAATACATATAGGGGAGATGTTTAACTGCTAAAGAATTTGTATTTCTGTCCATCCAGTCCTGAAATGTACATAGCTCTGCCATATAAAACAGCAGCCCTGTCTGGTAGGGAGGGAGACCTGACGTTTTTCTGACATAGTTAAGGAACTCTTACAGGTCTTCAGCCTGTGACTGGACAGTAAAAAAAGAAGCAGCAGACCGATAAGCTCTTCTTCATCACGCTGCTCTCTCCTTCAATCCGGATTTGCTGTGTTAGCACATAAAACACTGCAACACAACTAGCACCTTGTACTGCCTGAAATGTGGCATTGTTCATGCTGAAAATAAGAGAGTGCATGAAGGATTTTTGTGTTGGTCACATTTTGCATGTTTTCAGATTTGGACTAAATCCTATGTTATCATACACTGTGGCTGAAAAGCTGATCAATACATTTGTGTTCTCTCAACCTGACTACTGTAATGCTCTACTTTAATCCATATCCAGATTGGGGTATGCCCCAAAACTCTGGAATTCTCTTCCCAAGAACTTTAGAGTCACCTTCTCTAAACTCTAAGCAGCCATTCACGCTTGTGGCGTGCCTGACCGCACGTCAGCCCATTAATTTCAATGGTCTGTTGCACGCATGGCAAAGAAGCTCATGTAGCAATTTGAGCTGCGACCTTTGTGTGTTTTTGTCTGCACTTTTTGCATGCCTCAAGGCACATTTGGGGTGCAAGTAACAAGTAATGGCACAGTAATCGCATCACGCATTTTGAATGCGTTATGTCAACGCGTGCGCTTTGCCGCGCGTTCACGCAACGCCGAAGTGTGAATGGAGCCTTAATCAAAAGTGAAAACTTTCTTTTCTAGATAAGCCTTCACCTAACTGTTTCTTTTTTTTGTTTATCTTGTGTATCATTTGTTCTTGGTCTGATGGTAATATTTTTTGGTAACTAAGGTTCTTCTGCTCCTGTAAAAATTCCCATAGTTTGGCTAACTCTGAGCAGAGTTAAGGTGCCCATACACCTTACAATTATCTGCAGATTTTCTGTGGTCAGATGGAAAAAGTGAAACAGATTGGCCCAGGTGGAGATTCCTCCATCCACACAGTTTAGCGTAGATGGAGGAATCTGTTGCACCTTTTCCATCTGACCACAGAAAATCTGCAGATAATTGTAAGGTGTATGACCAGCTTTAAGATTTCTACATATGCCCTACTAACAATTTTGTTTCAGTTTTGGAAGCTAGTAGGGTTGCAAATTTGTAGATCACACAATCAAAAGTATTTATTACTCCTTCCAATACTGACAGCTGGGACATGCTGGTGGCGAGCGGTCATACATAGCTTGTTTGTAATTCATACAGAGTTTTATGGATGATAAATGCATAGCAATCCCATAAAAAGTGTTTTGCTTTTTCAGAAATGGTCATTGTTTTCTAATATTGCAATAGGCTAGTTTAAATCAGAATATACAGCAGATGTCTCTTTTAACTTATTAAAAAGGACAAATTGACACTTTTTTCTAGGTTGAGGACTATCGTAAGAAAAAAAAATACTGGTGTTCCATCATTCCCAAAATATGACACTTCGAATGTACCAAAGTCAGCATTTCTCTGAGCCGGAAGAGCAGAGTAGACATGTGCAGAAAAACTCTCTATAAGAATCCAAGTCAAAGAGGAATGTATTTGTAAACCCTTACATGAAAAGGCATTGTGCACTGTAGTGAGAATTGTATAGGAAATCTGCACACATCTAAAGTGTTTGATAGCAAGTGCAAACCAAATAAGATTTTGATCAAGTGATCAAATACAGAAGATAATTGTCCCTGAGCCAACGACAGCATGGAGCTCAAGAATAACTATTTTATTTTCTGTATTGAATTATGAAATTATTCCCTCCTTCACATCAGAGTACCCCCCTTTCACATGAGCAGCCTCCCCACCTTCCCATCAGAGCCCTCCCCTTTCACATCAGTCTCTCTTTCACATCAGGCAACCCCCCC